>NC_056726.1:503244928-503332428 GCF_019279795.1 Protopterus annectens | reverse complement strand
TATATATATATATATATATATATATAGATGACAAGCATTTGATGACAGTCTAAGTAAGGCCTGCACTGTTACCGAGACCATGCATTTTGCATGTAACTGAGTTGAGATATATAAGCCACAGTGCAGAGAAGGGGGGTCACCGTATTTTCTGTAATGGACTATGAATAAATGTTTATTTACCATCTGTTAACTGAGTATGCAGACTGTTCCAATGAGTCAGGACTCCATTCAGTCATGACGTGAGCCTTAGAGGCCAAACAACACAACTAAACATACATGAGAACCATACCTCTCAACCTCTTAATGCAAGACATCTAGCCAAAGCCAAATGTGATTGGGGGTGGGGTGGGGGGAGCAAAGATTGGGACATACTGGGATCAATTCAATAGCTCTGCTTGACAGAGGCTCAGTAAATTGATCAATGGGGCGGTGTCGGCCGGCACACCTTGGGTAGGCTTATAAATGCCCTTTGGCAGATAGCCTAATACCTACCTATGAACCTATTACATATATGGTTATGCACAACCTATTATTCTGTCTACTATTAGGGGTTGTAGGGGCACTTTCATGTGATTTATGTCTGCAAAGGGAATAAATGTGGTACAGGGAATGTACATCTACATATAGATGTATGTATGTGTGTATGCATATATATTTATAACGAACTTGCTGACCTCCATGAGGCAGTCTGATTAGAACTGGGCCATCCAACCCTGACACGCCTGGAACCATATTTCATACCCATGGTTCCTCTGCCCCATCCGAGTTCCACATATACACAATCCATCCATTCTCCAGTTGCTATCATAGCCATAACACACCTCCACACATTGCCCTCTCCCCAGCGTTAGGGATCCTACATGTATGTTGTCTCAACCCATGGATCATCAGGCTCTCCCAATGTTTTAGGCCTTGCACATACCTGCCTTGGATTGTGTAATGGATGGAAATCCAAACAACCTGCAATTTTTGAGTAGTCCCACCAGGGACTACCCTGTAATTGTTTATAAGGTAGACTTAGCAGGTCGACAATGTTACTTCCACTGGTAGTATCCTGCCTGTCATTTGTGAAGCAGTGATTTGCTCACTCCTGCCCAGCTTGATATGACATAAGATGACAGCACTAAATAATACTGGTGTTGCTGTTGTTTTCCTTCACATTCTTTTTGTATGCTTTACTGTCACAATGTTCATTCTTCATATATATATATATATGTATATATATATATGTTATATCTGTACATACACACGCACATACATCTACATAATTATATACATTTTCTATGCTGTTGCATGACTGTGCTGGATGATATGTTTGTGATAACATCAGATTTATGTATATCAGCCATGGCTTAGTGATAGATCACATTGGCTGTGGTATGCAGTGCCCTGGGTTTGAGCTTTGTAGAGGCCATTTATTTTGTTGCTAGCCAGAACATGGACCATTGGATACAGAGTGATTATGGCACTTTTAAGCAGTTGTGAGTGGGTGTGTGAGAGTTTGCGCAATGGTAAGCAGTGCTAACTTCCGATTACGGTTTCTTATATTCAGTTAGCTTCTACTATGCTTAATGTATGTAGGCACTGTTTACACCCATGCATACACACTTGAACATGCTATGCTTACTGGTACTTATATATGTTTACTACTGCTTATTTGTGCTTAGACCTGCTTACTAGTGTCTTATTCATTATGACACGAACACTTTCATTACATTGAATTAATTAAACATTTAATGCAGTACTCCAGTTCACATTTACATGTTATTATGTAGGTTGTACAGCAGAAAGGTGTGAAAATATGTTCATATACACATTCCACATGGAAAGTGTTATGTGCTGCTGTGGGACTCGAACCAGGAATACCTGTTCGTTAGGTAGATGCTCTAACCACTACACTATTGCTGTGCTGCTTCATTTGCATATATATTCCTTGTTATCCCCCTTAGCCTTTTCTGCTGCTTTAACCATAGCTAAACGATGGGCATACCCGCGCACCTACGATTAGCTGTACTCGGGGTTTTAACAACAAAACATACAAGGGTTTCTTCGTTTTATTTTGATGTACTGTTGCTGTTGAACACATGGGGACTGTTGGTGGGGATATGCGGACACTTATGAGCTGTCCCGCTCATTTATTTACACATTCTTCTGTTCTAATTTGCAGGGGTGTGTTTATTCTGAGAGCTGTGCTCTCAGACACGCCCCCTGCACTCATCCACGCTCTATGTAGCATTTGGAGTTCAGACAGGGTGCCTTCATTAATATGCATGGTGCACTGCCATCCTCCTCTTCAACTGCCGCTTCCATACAGGACTAGATTAGTCCAGCACGAAAGATTAGTAAATCTGGGGGAAGATCGTGTAGTACTTCTCCTTCACTGTTCTTAGCAGCTAGCATCCTGTTACCTTCCCAGTTGTAGTTTAGAGTAAAACTTCTGAATATAGATGCGATCATTATGTGACACTCTATATCAGTGCCAAACCTAAGTACAACAGATGTACTACTTATATTTAATTTTTAAGCCTAGAGGTTTTGAAAAATATTCTTGCTTTTATTCTCAGTTTTACCATCAGATTTTTTTTATTGCCCAACTTTTTTATATACATTCTGCTTCTTTTACGTACTTGCAAAGCACCAACTGATTATGTTGCTATTATAATCACACATATGTTTGCTTTTAAATTTCCAAAATTTTAATATTCTGCTTTTGGGAATTTTTGTTTTAAAAAATATTCTTGCACAAAGGCTAACAGTACTATATATTTTGCAAACTTGATTTTGTGGATTCCAATGTCTCTTTTTATGCAAAAATAAATCACATTTAGTAAAGACTATGGTTATTGAATAATGTAGTTGCCTGCATATTTTGCAAGTATTTTATTATTATTATTATTATTATTATTATAAATTTAAGGCTGTATTTCTTCTTATTTTCTTGCCAATTATCAATGTTGCATGCTTATAATAGTTACAGATTTTAATAGTTCAGTCAATAATTCTACTGAAATGTCAAGATTTGGTCTGCCAAGTCTCAAAACACCAAAAAAAAAAAGACAGAGAATACAGGAGATGATCAATACTGAGGATCATGTTTGTCTTTTAAACTTGATTTTTGCAGGGAGAAAGACCCCCACTGTCCCCTCATGTGGGATGCAAGCCCCCAACCACCTCAGACTTATACATACCAACTCTGAGATCTGTATACCGCAAAGAAAAGGGAATATTCCAAGAAATGGCAATCTTGAATTTGATACAGTACAGATATACACTTGATATATTCCAACTTTTTAGTCATTCAGTCTCTACATTTTTTGGCAGTCTGAATCCCAATATTTTATATGTTTATTCAATAATTCACCAACACAGCATATATGTATGACTTTTTTCTACTGTAATTTCTGATTCTGTCAATACTCTGCCCCTTATGTGGTCATTTTTATTGAACAAACTATTATATCTATGATTAATGAATTATGTAGTTACTCAAATTCACAGTCAAATATCCAGTGTCTTAACTCCATCACATATGCAACCATAACCTTATGTACCTTCCTGATTTCTAATAAAGAATAAATGGCTTCCGTAGAGTATTTATTTATTTATTTATTGCTTATACTATGCTTGGAATTTATTTCTCAGCACTACCACATAATCCACATTGCTTCATTTCTCTTCTATTAGAGAAAAAGTATGGAATACTTTATTGACTTCCTTGCCTGCATTAACATATATCTGACATCTCTGGATCCAGGACTTCCAATTGCCTGAAAATTCCTCCTGCAGCTTCAAAAATGTTGGAGATAAGATTGTCATCATTTTAATCCAAAAAAATCTATGATACATCTTTCAAAAAGTTGATGTCTGTGTAATACAGATATTACTCAAGAAAATACACATTTTATGTGCTTTATATGTACAAGGCTTTAATGTTTGTGAAAACAAATCAATTAAGTTGAACTGGTAATGAAAAAGTGAAAAACAAATTTTAGACTGCGATACTGTTCACAGCAGACTAGACATGACAAACAAAGCAAATACGTGCATCAGTAGAATCAACAAGAAGAGAAAACAAATTATAGGGTTTGCTTCTCTGTAAGTAAAAACAAAATAAATGACTGTTTCTGACATTGCAGGTTATGTTCTGATACAGTGTTGTGTCTCCACACTACAAGAGTAGAGGGATTAATTAGGCAGAGGTATAAGGTCAACAATACATGACGTAGGGACAGGTGTTTTTCCATTGAAAATGTACTCACAATTCCAAGACTCATCCAGTCACAGCACTCACATATTCAGGCCACGTTAGATAGCACAAAATAAGAAATGAAACAGTTGAAAACCATAAATATTTTGAGGTGTTCCTTCTTTTCAATGGTATTATTCTTCAGTCTAGATTTTGTAAGTGTCACGTGAATTAATATTTTGACGTTGGATTGAAATAAAAATGTAATCTTTGGCCTTAAGCTTAAACAATGAATAAACACTAGCTTTTTAAAGGTGCCAGCAGTAACCTTCTGCCTAGGTTCTTAGGTATTGTTATTAGGCATATGGCCATATAGACTTTCTGAAGCCTGATTGCCATTTCTCTGTGTATGAAATTCTTAGTACACATACACTGTAGATGTTGAATCATTTTTGAAATGATTTAGCAAATCGCTTTGTTTAATCCTAGTAGGACACTGGATTCATAGTCTAGGCAGCCATTGCATGCTGTATCTGTCCCTTATTTAGTATAGCTAGGCCTCCCTATGGTTTGTACCATATGGTTTGTGTTCAAGACATGGACTTGTGGACAAGATGAGGCCATTCAATACCTTAAAAGTAAGACAAAGATCACCATTCAGGAGTGCATTTGTCTCAAAACAAAAGTGATAATTCCTCTTTCTATCTGCATTAAATTTTGTTTTCTTAATGTGTCTATATTTTCGTCTTAAGGAATCATTTGAACCTTTTCATAAATGGGTTACGTGTTTACTTTTGAGGCCATAAAATGCAATATGTTATGCAAGCAATTATGCACAACAAGGTGTGTGTTACTGGGGAATTAATGCCTAACCATGACCTATACACCCCTAGGAGGGTGTTATTTCCCCCCAATAACACACACCCTGGAGGGTATTATTGCTCTTGGAGAGTGGGTTTTCTTTTAAATTACCTGCACATTAACTTTGATCTCCAGTCAGGGTGAAAATGTACAGGTTGCC
Organism: Protopterus annectens; assembly: GCF_019279795.1. Lineage (NCBI taxonomy): Eukaryota > Metazoa > Chordata > Ceratodontiformes > Protopteridae > Protopterus > Protopterus annectens. Next base: position 503,327,221 of record NC_056726.1, on the reverse strand, counting down.
CATTCTGTAATTAATGAAAATACAGAGTAAAAATATGGGTCAGCACTTCTGTGTACATGTACATAAACCTGTCAAACAAGAAGAGAGAGTTCAGGATTTTGGGAGAGAACACTGTCAAAATGGAACAGTGCCTTAGAGAAACTCAAGCAAAAATAAACTAAGGTAGTGTGGCAGAACAAAGAACACACATAACAGCTTCCTTCACTGAAGCAACAAACTTTTCTGATAAAAAGTATGTATATAAAAATGGAAGGAAGGAAAGAAAGAAAACACTGTACTTCTCAAATAAGGTGGCATCAAGGGCCAGGGTTGAACATGAAACACAGAGACAACAAGGCACACAACAATATCATTTAAGCAGTGCTGGATCAAGTGTACCTTTGGACCTGGGTTTTCAATCCATGGACACCCCCACACTTGTAATTTTAGGACCACATATAAATATTCATGACTTTTTGGATTTAATTTCCAGTTTTAAATGTACGTGACTTGATTATTTAAATTATATATATTGTTTGAAAAAGCATATTTTTTTGCTTTAAATATGAGTTGTCTTAAACATTTCCAGTAAGAATTTAAATGAAATGCACTAACCAATGATAGAATTAGCTATTTCAGAATATTTCATCCACTAATGGCCACTTGAACTGCCAGTGTTATAATTCACGAATGTAGACAAGGGATAAGGGCAATAATTCCTGGTGTCCACCATGTGAAATGGTGGTTTCCACCTAGCTCATGCCTCTGCTTTAATGACATAGTACCCATGATCCCTTCCAGTCATTTTAATGTAAAATAAGTTAGTGGTTAAATCTTGCAATCATCTATTGTCCTGTAATATTATAAGGTGACAGAGATGGATATACATTGTACTATACGTGCAACATGAAGTACATAAGATTATGTGTGTTTCGATATATGTTCTAAATATTGTGGCAGCAAATGGTACTGAATATCATGGCCTATAATGTGTTCTATGAATGTTGTTCTGCATTACTTTATTAGTTTCTGGACCGCAGTTTTTTGTACTGGTTACAAATGTTCATTTAGACTATGTGTACAGTTGCATGATGCTGCTAATATGTTGTTGATAGGTGGGATATATTTAATGTGTGGCTGTTATGGTGTGTAGTTTCAATGGCACTACCATTTACATAACTTGTGTCAACACTGGGCACTATGTGTTACTTTGTTTAACACATGACCTCATAAGGTGTGCACATTACAATGTGTAGCTTGGGTGACAAAGTGTAGATAGTAGAAAGATGCACTGTTGTAGTAGTAGCACCATATTAGTGCAAACTGTTGACATGTGTCCTGTATGATTACTTTAACAGTGAAGGCCCCCATAAACATGTATAGTGTGCAGATATCACTTGACATATTCAAAAAATCCTGTGCTTCCATTTCACACAGGAGCACTATATATGTGAGAAAACTATATCCATTGAATGTTGCTGTCCAATTTTTGCTATGCATATATGTATAATAGTGTCTGGTCCACATGCTGTACACATGTACACATATGCAATGACATATGTACAGAACATTTTGAATGCAGATTGTAGTCATGTGATGTCTACAGTCAGCATAGTTTGGCTTTATTGGCCCAAGAGCATCAAAAAGGCTTATCAAAAGTAAAAAGTCACTGAGCGTTCAGAGATCTTGTAGCTAAAATACTTTCATATCCTTAAGGAATCATTTGCATATATATGCTATGGACCTCCTTACATAGGTACATACTAGGTTGTTGATCTAGTGAAACATTTGTAGTCTAGGTAACAATCTCACAAATTTACCAATACATGAGTTATTACCAGACCCTGTCTAAGTTTTGTCTCTTTTCCATAAGGGATAGAGGGCACTAGACCTGGGTTGTACTTAATGACTGATTATGCTTAAAAAGGGCCATGGAGCTACTTTGCTTTAACTCAAAGTGGAGTCTATTGCATAAAAAGAGGTATTCTCTGTGAATATATATCCTGCCAAATGGCCCTTTTTATGGTAGTTTAGTTTTCTTGAGCAGGTGCTTAGGGTGTATTAGTTTTTTGGATGTGTGGGAGGTTACATAGAATCTGTGTGGGCAAGGCAGAGATGTTTTGTCAGTAGGAAATGAAAAAGTGTAAGTGAGCTTTAAGACAACCAGGGTACGGAGGGTATGCCCTTTATTTTTTGATAAGGAAAGACTGCAGTCCCTTGTTGGTCAAAATAGAGGGAGTTATCAATCCATGTTCCTAGGTCCCACACTATATTTTCATTTTGAAGTGATATATTGCCTATAAAGTATGATGAGCAATGAGGCTGTCTGAAAAAAGTGATAACACTGCATTGTTTTTTAAATAAATCACACTTTATTAAAACCAGGATACCATTTGCTGAGTTTTTCAATACTAAAAGTACAGTTCAAAGCCATGAAACACTACAGACAGTTCAAAATTAGACAACAATGTGAAGATAAATGAAATGAATACAGGGAGAAATGAAAAAAATGGCTCATATGACTACTGCCAAGATAACTTTACTTTATATATAGTTTAATTTGATATTCACATAATAAATGTTGACAGCCTGACCATTTTCTTTTACTAGGTAGCTATATCATCTCCTACTAGTATACTGTACTTTATGTGTATGTCCATGAGTGAGTACAGAAATATGTCCTTCTGTACCTACACAAAGCAACAATCTTACTGTCCATCATTAGCTGCTATTTGGAGAATGTGTTTCTTACTTTTACCCATGTCTCCCATGTATAATCATGTAAGTCTTTTATCCTTTCCCCTGTGATTATTGCCTCTCGAGTATAGATTAAATAAATTAGGTCAATTACTTCCTTTCTCTGTGTGCGCGGTTGGGGGGGGGTCTGTGTTTTTCCGCTCCTTGGTGACTGCTGTTTTGCCAGTCAGAACTATTAAGTTGAATAAGGCATTATTCTTCTTGCTCCCCCCCAAGCCATCCCGTACTCACAGACATTATGGGACTACTGTGGGCTTCCCCTTTATTTGGCCACAAAGTTCTGTATTTTTGTTGTATACTCTGTCTGTATTCTGCCATCCTGGAGTATGTCCATAAAATGCGCAGCCAAGCCAAGTTTCCTTTTAGGACCTGCTTGAATGTCTTCTCTTCTTTTGACCAAGTTCAAGGCTCCTGCTCAGATGAACATCCTTTCTTCCCAACTAAGTAACTTGTAACATGTTTCCTTGAATTCCACCAACTGAGACTCAGGTGGTCTGCATATAATTAACTAATGTAACTGCTTCAGATTTTAGCTTCATCTTCAGTAACATGTAATCAACTAACCCCCTCTAACTTATACCACACACCTAATCTATCCAATAATCACCCCAAATTTAGCTTCCAACCAATATCCACTAGTTTTATCAAAATAATTCTAAAAAAACTAAAACCTACCACCCTCGCTGCTGACCTCCTCCCTGCAAAGTACCTACAAATAGCTGCAGATGCCATTGCATATCCCATATCTATCCTCATCAACAGAACCTTATCCGAAAATGCTCTCCCCTCCCTCTGGAAAATATCTCACGTCATCCCACTCCATAAAGGTGGTACGTCCTCAGACATATCCAACTATAGACCCATTGCCATTCTTTCCCCACTAGCCAAAATAATGGAGAAATGTGTACACAAGCAACTAATGCAATACCTTTCACAGAATAACTTACTATCCAACTCCCAGCATGGTTTCAGGCCATACCACAGCACCACCTCAGCCCTCCTTTCCTTTACTACTGCCATAAACCAAAACAGGAATGACAATAGGCTAACCTCTGCCCTCTTTCTTGACATATCAAAAGCCTTTGACATGGTCAACCATGAACTTCTCATTCTTTCACTAAAATCTATTTCCCTCAACAAGCCTGATATCCAGTGGTTCCAGTCTTACCTGACTGGTAGAAAACAGGCGGTACTATGGCAGGGCAAACTCTCCAGCCAGCTACCTCTCTCACTTGGTGTTCCTCAAGGGTCCATACTAGGTACACTACTCTTCTCTATTTTTATCAACAACCTTCACACTGCTATCCCTAAAGATACCTGCATTCAGTATGCAGATGATTCCACTATGATCTGCTCAGCCACCTCCCCATCCGAACTGAAAACCTTAACCCAAAATATATTTAACACTATCAAGAACTGGCTCACCATCCATTGCCTACTTCTGAACCCCAATAAAACTAAACTTCTACTCTTCTCCCCCACTACTATAGCCACCATACTTTCATTTTCTGTCACATCTAACAATGGTAAAAAAGAGAGTTGAAACCAAAACCAAGTCCCAGGAAAGCACGGACACTGTAGTTAACTTTCATTCACTTTAATGACTATGAACTTACTCAGAAAAACATCCATCTACCCTCACAAACACACTTAAATAATTAATTAACTAGTCACATGACTAATTAAGCTTCAAACATCACTGATTTTAAATAAATAAAAAATATATATTCTATACACAAACTTACTGATACAGATTTAAACATTTAAATAAAATATATGTATAAAATAATTTACATATGTTGTAAAAAACATTTTATGTTAATAATGTCATTATTATGGTAGCAATAATGAAAGGAGAACAAAACAGTGCCTTTGCTAGACATGCTACTATTTGCAATAATTTTCAAAAATTTGTTTTCTCTGTTTTGGATAGTGTCAGTTCAGAGATGTTTTCAGGGGATTATAAGACGTGGTTGGAATGTAAAGAAAGTTTATGGCAAATACGTTTAGGTGCTGATTGTGCACCAGGTCTTAATGACATTATTAACATAAAATGTTTTTTACAATATATGTAAATAATTTTATACATATATTTTATTTAAATATTTAAATCTGTATCAGTAAGTTTGTGTATAGAATATATTTTTTATTTATTTAAAATCAGTGATGTTTGAAGCTTAATTAGTCATGTGACTAGTTAATTAATTATTTAAGTGGGTTTGTGAGGGTAGATGGATGTTTTTCTGAGGAAGTTCACAGTCATTAAAGTGAATGAAAGCTAACTACAGTGTCCGTGCTTTCCTGGGACTTGGTTTTGGTTTCAACTCTCTTTTTTATGCTTTATTTGTGAAGCTTTCTAGTTATTCAGTTTTCTTAATCTAACAATGGTACCACTATTTCCCCAGATAATCACACCAAACTGCTAGGGGTTATCATAGACAATAATCTCACATTTGACATACAGGTCAACAAAACCATACAGACCATCAATAAGAAGTTTGGATCACTGTATAGAAACAAGAAATTTTTAACCCCACTGGCTAGGACTGCAATCGCCCGATCACACCTACTCTATACTCTTTTATATGCCTCGCCTGTACTCTCAAACTTCAACAAATCTGAACCAGGTAAGCTGTCCCATAGCTACAATCATATTGCCAGATTTGCCACTGGCTCCACCTATAGAACCCACCACTGCCAGAACCTTAAACAACTAGAGTGACTAGAACTGCCCAGCTTAATTCAATTCAATCAACTCTTAATAGCACACAAAATTTTGTACCACCCTGAGGATACCCTCTCACTTAAAAATATTATTAAGCCACGTAGCAACCTAAGATCCCTACAGTCCTACTGGTCCAAACCCACAAAGCTAATAACTCTGCTGGTGAATCCCTATTTGTCAACTTCATTGGCAAAACCTGGAATTCATTGCCAAACTATATAAACCTACAATCCTCCAAAAGTCTCTTCAAAAAAACCTCAAACAGTATCTCAAAGTGAATTGGCTATGCCCATGTACCAACCCTGATTAAGTTATAAACTAAAAGCATATTCTGTAATTATCATAACTTGTAACTACATCACCAAGCTCTGCTTCCAATCTGATGTCTCTTACTTTTAATTGTCTGTCCATGAGAATTGTGAGTCCCTACTAGGGAACGCTACTAAGCCATTGTATATAATTACTTTGTTTTTATAATTGTTTGCTAACTTTTGTGTAATCTATGTAAGTTTGTCTATGTGGAGCTTTTCTCCCTGGGCCTCCGCTGAAAATGGACATGTATCCAGTCGCACTATCCTGGTAAACAAATGTAAAATAAATAAATAATTAAATAATTACTCTCGTTGTCTATAAGTTGTTCCTCTACTTTTACTTTCACCCCATGACTTATCAGGGTAACTGCCTCTCTTTTCTTGTAATCTGTACCATTTGTTGCCTGCACACACCGATACTCAATTCTCATCAGCTTTTCATGCTCGCTTCCTGAAAGGTACGTTTCCTGAAGTAAAACTAACTGAGAGGAAAACCTTGTTATATATCTGTCAAAAGATTTTAATACTCTTAACATATACTGGAAGAATCACACAGATAAAAATAAGCAAAAAGGTTTATTTTACATGCATGGAGACATGCTACAAAGTACATGGTATGTCAGCAGTCTAATTTCTGTACACTTCACATGGGTTTTTATACCCTTCTCTGCACGTACACAGTAACTGGTTACCAGACAAGGAATTTCAGTCAAGGCTATAAATTCACATACTGGAGCCTTAGATGGTCAGAGGTCAGGCACAAGATAAGCTTGTGCCTGGACCAAGGTAACATCTGTGCATTCCTCTTTGGTCAGTAAATTCTTTATAAGGAAAACAACTTATTTTAACTTGCTTCTTTGCACACAATGCAATTTCACATTTTAACCCTTACTATACATGATACAAAGATGTTGAATACAAAGATTCTTACTACATTTCTCCCCTAACAACACTTTGTATCACCAGTAATACATTTTATTCATACAGTTTTTCGCATGACTCGTGTTCTGTATATTCAGAATAATAAGTTTTAGTTGCATTGGCAGACAATACACTTGATATTATCATTCGGATGCAAGGAATGCAGCAACACCCCAACAGTAGGAATATAATGGCACCAATACATATAGCAATTAAGACATTCATAAGTACTGTTCCCCAATTTCCAAACCAATTTTGGAAAAAGTCAGTTAATGGATTCTGTCCTGGTTTTGTAAGTTCAGAAACTTGTTGTAGGATCTCTAGATGACTGTCAATGTAATGTTCGTTATCTGGAATAAACAAACAACACTCCTCCTGGATAAGAGCGCAAGTACCTCCTTTCGCCGCTAGGGTGAAATCGAGCGCCATACGATTCTGCAACGCTACAGTCCTCATTGCAGTTAACTCATCCGTCACCAATTCTAGCGCAGAAAAAGTTGCATTGCTCAGAGTTTCTAACATTTTTGACAGTTTTCTGAGCTCCCAAATGGATTTTACTGTCCCATACGCTGGAAGAATACCAGCCCAGGAAATAACATCATCGCCCAAGTCCATATGTGATAGCCCCTTGCTGCTACTATGGGCCAAATCATGGTGATAGATCCAGGATGCATCAACGTTACCTACGGGATTAACAGGTTTATTAACAGCACGTACATTTCATATTTTACCTTGGGGAAGAGAAAATGTATGTCTTATAGCTGGTGCTAAATAACCCAAAAAGCAACTGCCTGACCAATTCCTCGGTAACCATTTGTATGCTTTTCTACCACAGATAAAATAACAATCATTTACTTTAAGTGTAATATTGACTGGAACAGAGTGATTTCCTTTATCTTGCAGCCCTTTAAACAAAAGATCATACACAGATAACATTTTTTCAAAGAAATTTGTGTCATTAACAAGCCCTGTACTATTAACAAGCACTCTTATAGGCTTGAAACTCGTTGCACAGTGCCCATCTATTGTACAGTTATGAATTATTGTTACATTACACTGACTCCATCCAACCTTAATCTTGCCAAATCTTTGAAAACATACAGTTCCATTCTGGCGACCCATGAGGGGTAATGCCATTTTGTCCTTTAAGGCTACATTTGAAGTTTCAAATAGTAAATTAGTCCATGTATCATTTGCCCCCAAAGGGACTGTGCCTAACATTAGACCACCATGTACAGTAGGGATAGCCATGCATATCCAACAATTTGAAACATTAAAAGTTAGAGCATATGCATACTTAATAGCTTGATATGTATTAAAAGGCAGATGCCAAGCCATATTCTCATCTCTCTTTACTTGGCTAGTCTTATTTGAAAATAAAAACGGCCAAAACAGAAAAGTAACAATCACACTTATTAACAACAAAATAATTTTGGAATACTTTTGTGGGAAGGGCTGCTCCCTTCCGGTATTTCTTTGCATTGCTACAATAGTCAGATATTCATACAAAACAAGATTACTACTAACTAGTGTTCCTCACGGGAATCCAAGTTTTTGTCCAGTTCAAACTGTTTTACCAGTTTACAGTGTGTCAGATGGATCCACGATGTTCGTTCTTTTATTCGGACTGCTGTAGGTGTTGCAATCAAAACCTGGTATGAACCTTCCCACTTAGGCGAGGCCCAGGTTTTCCTCTTGACAATTTTAATCCAAACCCAGTTCCCAGGTTTCACTTCCAGGATCCTGTTGTTCTTCTGATCTGAAAAGCAATCATTCGTTAAAGAGGTGTTAGTTCTGGTCAGCAATTTCCTCATGTAATCTGCTATCTCTTCACCCCCCTCACGTTCCGCAGGCAAAAGATTTTGCCACTGCAGGACGTAATAAGGTCTCCCGTATAATAGTTCAAATGGTGTGACCCCTTTTGAGGTGGGAGTGGTACACATGGACAGGAGTGCCAGAGGTAAGCAGTTTATCCAAGACTGATGTGTCTCGGCCATGAGTTTACGTAACTTGCCTTTGAGAATGCCATTATGGCATTCAACCAACCCTGCTGACTGTGGGTGGTAGGCACAATGATATTTTAACTCGATCTGAAAAACGGGGGCCAGCTTTTGAATAACTTGGTTTACGAAATGTGTGCCATTATCAGAATAGATGCGTGTAGGTAGCCCAAAATGAGGAATAATGTTATTTGTAAGGGCCTTGGCTACCGACAGTGCATCTGGGTGTGCTACCGGAAAAGCTTCAACCCATTTTGTAAAAGCGTCAATAATGACTAACACAAATCGCTTCTGTTGAACAGGAGTTAGTTCAATAAAATCCATGCAGATTGTGTGAAATGGATACGGAGGCAGCAGAAAAGCTGCTGGGGTGATCCGCACCCCACCACCATGGTATCGTGCACAAAGCAGGCACGATAAACAAAATCGTTTAGCGTATGCTATAAAGCCCTTGGTCCAGAACATTTGCTGGATCATTTGAACCATAGCAGCAGGGCCCAGATGAGATGGGCCATGCGTCACTAATGAGGCATACCTAAAAAGGTTTGTTGGTAAGACATACTTATCATTTGGACCTACAAAAACTCCCTGCTTTTGAATAGCCCCATATTTAATCCATCGCTGTTTTTCCTGAACTGTACTAAGTTCCTGCATTACCTGTAAAGTTTGTAGATCAAATTTATCTGTAGGGTGAAGTTCCTTCTGTGTGGTCTCAAGTGCAAAGGTAGAGGTTAAGGCTACACTTCTTGCAGTTTTGTCGGCCAGTGCATTTCCAAGTGAAACTGGATCCTTGGCATTCGTGTGTGCTGTGCACTTACAGATGGCCAGTCCCCGTGGCAGTTGGACAGCTTGTAAGAGGCTAAGGATTAAATCCTTGTGGGTTATTTCCTTACCTGAGGCCGTAACCATTCCCCTATTTTTCCATTGCTGTGCAAAGACATGGACCGTGGAAAAAGCATACTGACTATCTGTGTAGATAGTAACTGCCTTATCCTTGGAGATGGTGCATGCTCTGGACAAAGCAATCAATTCGGCCGCTTGTGCGGACAGGTTCCTGGGGAGGGGTTTTGCCTCCAGTACCTTAGTCTCAGTTGTGACTGCATACCCCACTTGTGTGATACCTGCCTCATTCTTACGTGCTGACCAATCTACAAACAGGGTCCAATCTGAATTTGCCAAAGGTTGGTCCTTAAGGTCTGGTCTTGGTAAGACATTAGAGTGTATCAAATCTAAACACACGTGAGGGGCACCATCGTCAGCTGTAGGTAACAGCGTGGCTGGATTAAGAGTGGTGCATCACTCAATGGTCATGTGTGGTTGTGATAGTAATGTTGTCATGCAGGATAAGTGTCTGCTAGGAGAGAGAAAGGTAACTTTATCCTGTAGTAGCATTACCGCGACAGAGTGCGGTACTCGTAAGGTAAGGTCATGAAACAAAACTAGGGTTGCAGACGCTTGCACAGCCTGTGCGGCTGTGACTACTGTTTGTACACAGTGTGGCAAAGATCATGCCACTGTGTCCAATTTACTGGAATAAAAAGCTAATGGTCTCAACTTATCCCCATAAGTTTGCAATAGAACCGATGTCATAAAACCCTGCTTACAATCTACTGTCTGAACAAAGGGTTTTGTATAGTCAGGGAAGCTAAGTGTTGCAGATCCTGCTATCAATTGTTTTACCCTAGTAAATGCCTGTATTGCCTTATCCGTCCATTGCAGCGCGTCATGTGCTGCCATGGGAAGTGCAAAAATAAGTTCTGAAAGTGGACTTACTTCCTCTGCATAGTTGGTAATCCAACTACGACAAAAATTTGTTATTCCTAAAAATGACATCATTTCTTTTTTTGTGCTGGGCATTGGTGCCTGTAAAATGGCTTCTTTTCTACAGTTATCTAGTTATCTACCAGCAATTGAAATGGTATAGCCTAGATACCATACTTCAGTTTTACAAAATTGTAATTTAGATTTATTTACCTTATGTCCCTCTTTCGCTAAAAAATGCAATAACCGAATAGTTTCGGACTCACAGACAGCCTCCGTGGGTGCAGCCAGTAAGATGTCGTCCACGTACAATAGTAGATGACAGCCATGCTCTGATTGAAACTGTGCCAGGTTTGTCGACATTTCTTGCGAAAAGATTGTAGGGCTTTCACAATATCCCTGCGGCAGTTGTGTGCATGTGTACCGCTTGCTCATAAATGTAAAAGCGAACCAAAACCTACTATCTTTCTGTAGGGGAATAGAAAAGAATGTGTTACTAATGTCAATAACAGAAAAATACTTATCCGTGGGAAGGATATCATTTAACAAAACAGATGGATCTGGGACCATAGGAGCCCTTGGCACTACAGCAGCATTTACAGCCTACAGATCCTGTACCATTCTCCATGTCCCGTCTGGTTTCCTTACTGGGAACAAGGGTGTGTTACACGGTGAATCTGTACATGGAATTAAAACCCCAGCTCTCAGTAGAGCCGTGATCACTGGTAGAATTCCTTCTTCTGCCTTTTTACTTAATGGATACTGACGCTTATGAGGTCTAACATCGGATTTTGGGGTTATTTTAACCTATCCAACTGTATTTATTAGCCCAATGTCATGTTGTCCGCGGGACCATAAGGAGTCTGGCACTGATTGTAACTTTAATTCTTCTTGCGGGGTTAGGAGACATTGTCAGAATGGCCCTCCCCCGGGTGGCATTAGCCTGTCTTCGCGGAGGTGCACTGTTGGTCTAGCCTGGGTGACCCAATTTAGTCTTTGTACCTGAACTCCTTTACATGCCAATTGTTCCGGCATCATTTTGGCCCATTCAGTAACTTTCCTCCCCACCAGATACCATGCCATTTGTTCTTCCCTTGTTACAGAGACATGTGAAATAGAATTATTGCAAAAAAGTAACTGCATATCTTTTGTAAGACTGCATGTAACTGCAGAATTTCCTAATTTATCCCAATAGAGATTTTGTAACAGGATTTTTGTGACCTTGTGTTTAAAAAATTGCTCCTCATATTTGTCGTCTGGTCCCACATACTTTCTGTAATACATTGTACAGTGTAGTTGTTTAGCTTCCACTGGCAGTTGTGTGCCATATTTGCTTAAGGCCAAATTAGTTAGCTCATTTACTACACTTTGTGGTCCAGTTTCAACAAGATCATTACTGTACCAGTAGTGTAAATCACCCTGCCCCACCTGTAATATAACATCTTGAATTTCTACTCGTTTGGCTAGTATCCCTGATGCAGTCGGCACAGCTGCTATGCCAAACACGTGCATTAAATCTCTCCCTAATAAGTTTACAGGGCAAATTTTGGAGATAATAACTCGAAACCTGATAGTTTGGTTAGTTTCAGGGTCTGTGAACCATAAAGGTTTAGATAATGGTTCCTTATAGATGCGGCCATTTGCTGCCTTGACTAATACATAGTCATCAGAAGTTACATCGGATGGCACTGCAAAGTTTCTTAGCAGGGTCCTGGAGGCCCCTGAATCACACAAAAATTCTACATCCTTACCCTCTACTTGAAGTGTGATTATCGGTTGTGCCTCTAGCTGCATAGTTACAGCCAGCGCTGTTAAATTAACAACCTGATATTCACCTTTTTCTGAAAAATCAGTCATTTCATTTTCCCATCCTGCACATTCACCCTTACCTTCCTCGTTTGCGTCCTCAAAGTCTTCCTCTTCACTCTATCTTATTGACTCTGGCCAATCAGCCTCTTTATCCGGGTCTGATTCACCTCCACCACCATCATATAGTCAGGCTGACCCGTGATCCGGGGTGGTTTTAGTTTTTTCAGAAGACCGGCAATCCCTCGCAAAATGTCCCTTTTTACCACATTTGAAACATTCTCCTCTTTTCTGTCTACCTTCATAATCTTCGGAATGTCCCACATTCCCTCTTCCTCTACCCCTGCCTCTGCCCCTTCCTCTACCCCTGTTAGTCGGACCTTGCAGTAGCATAAGTGTCCCATCTTCGCTCACCGTAAAGGTTTGAGCTTGTTTTTTTTTCTTTTCTTCTAAATATTTTTCTGCATGTCTTGCATACTCCAGTAGGGGCTGCAGATGTGCCGTCCGATAGTCTATCATATGCTTTTGGACAAAGTTGCTAATAGCACTTTTACATCCTTTTAAAAAGGCATTTTTTAGTTGCTGTTCATATGAGGAGTCTTTTGACTGATCTATTTCTTTTTGTATACCACTATGGTTATCAAAGCACTGGGTAAGTCTCTGCAAATAGTTGTCTACTTTTTCATCGTCTGCTTGTACACATCTATTGATACAGGTCCAGTCTGCCCTAGGCTTCCATTTATCCAAAATACGGGCTAGTAAATCCTTGACCTGCTTTTGGTATGAGTCTGAATTGTGGGCAAGTGGCTTATTATCTACTCTGGTTATGGGATCCCAGTCCCCACAGACCAAGTGCCAGTCGGAACCCAAAATTTGTCGAACTACTTGTTCCAACTCTATGGCATTTAGCTTATAACTTTCTATCATGCCTGCAACGTCTTCACAAAACTTGGTCATATCTAACCTAGGGTGTGGTATTCCTTCTACGGCTTTTTGAATGTCTTCCCGCATCCAGGGTCAATAAACTAAAATGGTGGGACCCTGTGCGAACGTACCCGCTTGCGGATTTGCTACTTCTATGAGGGGATACTCTGTGGACGCCGAATTAACTTCGGTTTCCTTTTGTTTCCATTCTGATTTGTCTATACTACGGGTTCGTAGGTCCAGAGTGTCATCCGCCTGCTTTTGTAAAACTACGGGAGGTATGTTTTGCTTTGACTCACTTCTTCACTTTCCTGATACTGAGGTGGACTGGTTTTAAGGGTTTCCGGGTTTGGATATAAGGGTGGGGCCGTCGCCTTGCGACAGACGGCAGATGTTTCATTATCGTCCTTTTGGACGAAAAATGTATCTTTTGCACTCGAGTCACCAGTTTTTTTATTTTGAAGCTTTTCTCTATGTTTTTTATTAGCTTCCTCTAACCACTTCTGAGCCTGGAGAAATCCTATTCTCTTTTGATCTTTAACCTTATTTCCTGCATCCTTACGTAAACTTTTTACCAAATTTTGACATTCTAATTTGTTTAGATTTCCACTAAACTCATAATCTTTTTTCCATTTTTTTAGAAATTTTAAATTATTTGGATGTAGGTTGAACATATATTGTTCATCCTCGGTTCTTTTGTTTGAGCAGTCGCTGCAACTACAGCAACTACTCCCTGTTCCCATTTTTCTAATCTGAGAGAAAAATTAGTTTCCTTTTCCTGAGATCTCTACCGTTCTTTTGTAAAATTAAACCAAAAGACGATTTGCTTATGACTAGTCCCTTTGTTCTTTTTTTAAAAGAGAACAATACAAAAAGAAAGAAAAAAAATGTTACGCTTACCTTTCTGTGGTTTTTCCGCCCCGTTCGTCACCGTCCCACGGATCGAATCTAAGAGTGACTGGCCTCTACTTACGACTTCTTCGTCGGAGGTCTTTCCGTTCAAGGGAGCCCGAGATTCGTTCTCCCCTTCCTGTACACGTTTTTCAGTCCCTCTTATGCGATTCGTACCGTGAAGAGGTGGCCCCACGGTCTTAGGCGCCAGAAATGTCAAAAGATTTTAATACTCTTAACATATACTGGAAGAATCACGCAGATAAAAAAATAAGCAAAAAGGTTTATTTTACATGCATGGAGACATGCTACAAAGTACATGGTATGTCAGCAGTCTAATTTCTGTACACTTCACATGGGTTTTTATACCCTTCTCTGCACGTACACAGTAACTGGTTACCAGACAAGGAATTTCAGTCAAGGCTATAAATTCACATACTGGAGCCTTAGATGGTCAGAGGTCAGGCACAAGATAAGCTTGTGCCTGGACCAAGGTAACATCTGTGCATTCCTCTTTGGTCAGTAAATTCTTTATAAGAAAAACAACTTATTTTAACTTGCTTCTTTGCACACAATGCAATTTCACATTTTAACCCTTACTATACATGATACAAAGATGTTGAATACAAAGATTCTTACTACAATATCTCATGATTTTCCTGTGGCATTCTAGTTAATTGAAGGGTAGTTAAAGTCACTCAAAATAATGGAGTTATTGCTGACAGAGTGACCATTTAGGACACATGAATCTCACAAGGTTATGAGGAGACAAGCAAGATGTTCTGTAGTAAGCTAAAATTGAAAATTAATCCTATCCAGATGATGATCTGTAATTCCATGAGTCCAGATTGTGGGTCCCTAGGGATCTGCTCAGAGGATATTTTCCTTGACAAATATGGAGACTGTTCCACAGTTGTCATTGGGTCTGAAGATATGAAAAACATTAAATTTAAGTGTAGCGGGATTGCTGTTTACATTTAATCCAAGTTTCAGTAACTGTGTAGACATGGATGATTTTCAAATTCAGGAATGACTGAAGATCAGGCAATTTATTATGTAGACCTTTGGCATTGAGGAGAGTAACCTTAATATTATTTGATTTCATGAATGATATATTAGTTATGTTGGCATGTCCATCAATTGGACTCTGCATAAAAAGGGACCCACAGGGCAACAAATGCTTTGGCCATCATTTAGACATCTTGGAATGAGAAATGCAGGCTGTCATTAGTAAAGTAAGCAAGAATGTTGAGCATCTTGCTCAGTGCTTACATATACTGGATGTCCTTGCAATGATATCAGCTATTTAACCAGTTATTGAATCCATTCATCTTTTCATTGTATTTAGACATCAGTTGAGGTGAACAAAGGATTAAACTCAGGATGAATGTCCTAGCTGCATTTGAAACATGCATGAAGAGTTCCAACATGTCTCTGTGCATGTCTCTCAGGGTTTTGTGTCTCAAGTGAATCACTCCCACATGGACCACTACTGAGTCGTTGTCATTTTTGCCAGGAAATAGGGTCTTTATGTCCCTTGCAATGCCATGAGTCTGGTGGGTAGCTCAGTGTACCTCTTTCCTTGTCCAGCCTTGTGACTGTTGTGTCAATGTATCTGAGACTAGTCACCTATCACTAAAACATTTCTTTGATCTGGTGGTTCAGAGTGGTAGATTTGGAGTGCTTTTGTTCAGGGTGACTCTTTATGGTGTGTACTATGCATGAGTGACCTTGTTTTTGCTGAGGCTTAATAGCATCAGTACTAGGAGGCTGTGGGAGTGATTTTTTTACATCCTCAGCATCAAACAGTTTGGATTGAAGTATTGAAGTGGAAGTGTAGTAATCTCCCAGGGCAAGATTTTGGTAAGAGGAAGGCCTCCAGCTTATGTATTTGCACATCTTACAGATGGAATTATTAGTGCTAAGAATAAGTACATTTTCTGCAAGCATAATGCAGTTAGTACAGTGCCTAAGAAACTTAGTGCTAAATAGTGGGAAAAAGATGTGAAATTAGCAGGTAGAACTTCCATCTTGTCAGTGCTTAGATGTTTAGATGAATAATTTTAATGCAGTAAAGGATATATATATATATATATATATATATATATATATATATATATATATATATATATACAATTATGATAAAATGCAACAAATACACAGAATGTAGTCCAATCAATGACAGTCTTGTCCCAAATGTTATAGATGTTAACAAGAATAAGGACATAAGGGTTAAACTTTCTAGGTAGTGCAGTGTACACTAAGCAGTCAGGAAAATAAAAGGGTAACTTTAGCTTTAGCAGTCTGAGGGGAGGAAGTTCTCAGTTTGATCTGCTAGTGGTCATTATTAGCAGACAAGATGAGGCATGTAGGAATTTCCAAAGAGAATTTATAGTAAGGGCAGTCCACTCAAGAACAATACTGGCTGGCTGGGTGGTCATTCAGCTTTCTAGATGTATGGAATATAATGGGAGGGTAAACATATTTAAATAGCCCACACACTCAATCATTTATGCTTAGTGGGAACAGCAATGAAACAGGAGAAGAAGGGAACTGGGTGGTCAAATTAACGTAGGCTGCAGACAACAACAGACACTGGCTTTAAAGACACATCAACAAAAGGGAGAGAAGATGGGGAAATCAGGAACAGAGATCTGCAATAAACCAAAAGGAATCAGACACTAAAAACTACATCAAATAGCTTTCCTCTGAGATTTGGCTTAATAAACTGCTTTACTTGAAGAACAACATAATGCACTTACAGTAAAATTCTTTAAAAATGTTTCTAGCAGCAGTATTAGAAGAAATCATTTTTTTTTACTTTTCTGATATATAGATACTCATACCCTCCCTCCTTATTGTCTCCTGTACTGAGTACTTTATTATACTATACCTGCATGTCCAAAGGTCAGTTGCCAGTTTCCTCTCCAGTCCAGCTGGTGAATCTGGGAATCCTGAGGGAATGTTACAACTGCCTCATGTACACAGACAACCCTCTCCTCCTCCCAACAAATACTAATATATGTGAGAGATGCAACCATATAGCCAAACTGGAGGCTAAGCTCTCTCAACGCAATACTGGTGCAGCCAGTCAGGGGGAGAAGGTAACCATACACACCACAAATCCAGTTGCACATAGACCTACCACATCATCAAATCAAACACATAAACACATTAAAACATACTCGGAGGCTCTAAATACAAACCTGCCTAACAGCAGAGACCTCCAAAGCAGACATCCAAGCAACCTCTACCACACAACAAAAAAAAAAGAAACACATACTTCACAAAATCAGTGTGCCAAACAGTCACAGCCCTTAACGACAAACAACACACCTGATACACTTGTAATAGGTGACTCTATCATCAGGCACACTGACGTCCCACTCACCAGGCTGAACAAGGAGAAGGTCACGGTGATCTGCCTGTCAGGCGCCAGGATCCGCCACATAACACAAGCACTCAGGTCACTCCAAAGCAAGTACAAATATGACTCTGTCATCGTCCATGCTGGTGTGAATGACCTGAGCCGTACCTTCCTGGACTACATGAAAAGAGACATAGAGGAGCTCTCAGATCATGTAACCCAGACAGGTATTACCCTGACCTTGAGTAGCATCTTACCCTCACTGAAAATGATGCCACAGTATAAAGACAAAATGATTAATTTTAACAATTGGCTAAAGTTCTGGTGTCATTCAAAGGGGATCCAGTGTCTGTCAGCCTGGGATGACATGCTCGACAAGCCACGCTGCTTTGCTAGGGACGGCTTGCACCTGTCACCTATGGGCTTTTGGATACTGGCAAAGGCTCTTGCCACCCCCATAGTGCCTTTTTTAGGCAAGGCTCAAAAGACAAACCCACCTCCATAGACAACACAAGGAAAAACAAACTAAGGATAATGCTACTCAATGCCAGAAGTCTAAATCTCAAAATGCAAGCACTCGAGGCTTTCCTCAGCATGGAGAATATCGATGTCTGTGCAGTAACAGAGACCTGGTTCAAGGCTCCTGAGAGTATCCCAACACTACCAGGTTATACCTCATACCATGCTTTTCGGCCCCAAAACTCGGACCAAACCACAAAAGGAGGGGGAGTATCCATATTCAACAAGGATACCCACACCTCCAGGTTAGTGGCACTGCATGAAGCATCAGAAACCATCCATGTGCAACTAACAGTGGGCAAAACTGCATTTCAGTTTATAGCCTGCTACAGACCACTATCCCAGACTCTGGAACCTCACGTGGCTTTCCTGAGAACATTGGAGAATATGAATGTCTCTCCAAATACCTTTATATTGGGTGACTTCAACTACCCAAGCATAGACTTGGAACACTACTCAAGCCCTAACAGCCTAGCCCAGAGGTTCCTGGAATTTATAAACTGAAATGCTATGGAACAACTGGTCACCACTCCTACAAGAGGGGTAAACATACTTGACCTGGTCATCACAAACATGGGGACTCTATGCTCTACACCAGAGGTACACCACTCATTGGTAAGCTCAGACCACAAATTAATCTTGCTGGACATCCGCATCCTGACCCCACCACTACCCCAAAAAAACACAGTAAAAAACTTCTCCAAGGCTAATTTCACACTCCTCAAAACCGAGGTGAAATCACTCAAAGCCCCCGGGCCAGTGGAAACTACGGCCCAAACAGCAGAGTCCTATATAAATGCATTCTATGGACATCTTCAGGAAAGCATAGATCATGCAATCCCAAATAAAACCAAGACCCAATCCTCCAAAGGCAGATGTCCTGTCTGTTGGACCATGGCCATAAATAAACTATACAACAAAAGGAGAAAGCTACTGCAGGATAGAGCAAAATCCCTCAATAAGAAGGCATCACTGATCAGTACTAGCAAAAAACTATGGTCCCTCATAAAATCTTCCAAGACCAACTTCGAGAGAAAAATTGCACAAGACACTAGAGATAACCACAAGGCTTTCTTTAGTTATGTTAGAAACCTGGGTGGCAACTCCCAGATATGCTCGGAGTTAGTCCAAAATGACAAAAAATACACTGAACCCACAGACATTGCCAACATCCTGGTGGACAGGTTCAGTGCAAACTTCTCCCCCCCTTCCCCCCCAAAGGAGCAATTATCTATCCCAGCAGAGAGTCGTCTCCCTGTCATCACAGATGCTCAGGTAGGAGCTGCCCTCTCCAAAGCAAAAAACACAGCATCAATGGGACCAGACGGTGTCCTGGGCTGCGTCCTACAGGAGCTCCAAGAGGAGCTAAAACCTCATATTAGGCTACTGTTCAATCTCAGCCTTTCTACAGGTTATGCACCCAAGGAATGATGTACAGCAACAGTGGTTCCACTTCACAAAGGTGGAGCCTCAACGGACCCTGGGAACTATCGCCCCATAAGCCTGACTAGCCTAGTCTGCAAGGCCATGGAGCGGATCATCATGGGACTCATAAACAAAGACATTGGGGAACTACAGACACTAGATCCTACACAATTTGGCTTTGTTAAAGGCAGATCCTGCCTCTTGAACCTGGTAGACTTCTTCGAAACAGTCACCAAGGCCATAGATGAAGGGAAGGTAGTCCTCACTGCCTACCTGGACCTCGCAAAAGCCTTTGACACCATACCCCACTCTGGCATCATAGATAAGCTCTCCAGCCTAAATATCAACCCCTATGTCATAAGATGGGTTGCAAACTGGCTCAAGGACAGAACCCACATGGTCAGAATTGCGGGAGCTATGTCAGACTCTAAACCTGTTACAAGTGGCATCCCACAAGGCTCAGTTCTGGGACCGCTCTTGTTCGGTATATATTTTTCAAAGGTACAGGCCAACACGGGAGGACTATGGCTGACCAAGTTTGCAGACGACTGCAAACTGGGTGCCATAATCGACTCTCCAGCTGACACAGGCATCTTCCAAAAGGGTCTCACAGAGATGGACAACTGGTGCAAAAGCCATGGCCTGAAACAAAATGCCAAGAAGTGTATAGTCATACACTTTGGAAAAAACAAAGTGCCCATAAACTACCATATAGGCGATAAACCATTAAGTATGGAGGAAGTAATTAGGGACCTGGGAACCCAAGTTGATAGCAATCTCTCCTTTGACAACCATGTTGCCAAAGTGGTTAGAAAGACCTTCTATATAGCCAACCTCATCATAAAAGGGTTCACATCTAGATCCAAGGAGGTCATTGTGCCCCTTTACTCATCCCTCATCACGCCCATAATTGAATACAGTACCCTGTTTGGGATGTATCTTACCCGTCACCTGCAGCAACTGGAGAGACAACAAAAGTACCTCACTAAGAGGATCAAGGGTCTCAAACAGATGACCTATGTTGCCAGGTTAAAGAAACTCCAGCTCTACTCAGTTGCATAATGCCTACTTAGAGGCGATCTGTGCCTGACTTATAAAGCCATGTCCAACCCAGAATTAATGGACATGCTCCACCTCAAAAAATCCAAATCCACTAGAGCTACGCGCTCAAGGGATTTGAATCTCAACACAGAAATTAATAGGACATGCTGGAGAGACAGATTCTTGACCCAGAGGCTCCCAGTACTCTGGAATAGAATTCCAGTCCATATCAGGCAGAGCCCCTCGCTGACTCTCTTCAAGAGAAATCTTGACGAGTGGATGGGAGATCGTAAGTTCACTCCGGGGATCACTTTTGTGTCACTACTAGACAGAGGCTCAATAAAGTAAGCAAAAAAAGGGCACAGTAAAACCCATTTTTAAGGGGTGGCATAAGCCAAATACACTCTTGCTAGGCTGATAAATGCCCTAGGGCATATAGCCTAGTATCAGCCTATGAACCTATGAACCTATTATTATTATTATTACTGTTATTGATTCAATGCTATCTTCACACATTTTGTTTGTATACATAATACTTCTTGTTAAGTTGCTTGCTTACTGTCATTTATATTTGTCCAGTCTGAGATCAAAATAGGTCCATTTGGATCAGTGCTCTAACCCAGTTATCAGACTGAATAACTAACTAACTAACTAACTAACTAACTAACTAACTAACTAACTAACTAACTAACTAACTAAATGTTCAGCAAGAATTCAGACTTAAATGAAGTAATCAAACACAATACTTTCATATGCCTCATACATTTATACCAGCATTGATAAAAGTATACTTACAAGGGCTGTATTTCTTATATATGGATCTAAGTTATTATATATATATATATATATATATATATATATATATATATATATATATATATATATCGATATATATAAAAACATATACACATACACACACATATGTGTGTGTGTGTGTATATATATATATATATATATATAGATATATATATATATATATATATAAAATATATATATATATATATATACACACACACACACACACACATATATATATATATTTATGTATATATATATATATATATATATATATATATATATATATATATTTTATCTATATATATATATCTATATATATATATATCTATATATATCTATATATATATCTATATATATCTATATATATATCTATATTTTATATATATATATATATATATATATATATATATATATATATATATATATCTATGGGTCTACTTCAAAACATCTAAAAGCCATAACATCTAATTTTATAACACTGAGACCAGGACATCTAAAACCCAAAACATCTAAAACCCATAACATCGAATTTCATAACATCTAATACTACAAATCACATGAAAATAACATCTCCTCCACATATCACTATCACTCTTCAAGAGGAACCTTGATGAGTGGATGGGTAACAGAAAGTTCACACCGGGGATCACACCAACAGCACTACTAGATAGAGGCCAAGGGTACTAGATGCTAGTACGAGGGTCTAGGGAACTACTAAAGGGGCGGTGAATACCGCACAATGTGGCTGGGCTAATATATGCCTTCGGGCAGATAGCCCAGTACCAACCTATGAATCTATGAACCTATATAACGACACCAAATTCCCAAACACACTTTTTACTACATTTCTGCCCTCCTGTACTCCCCATGTGTGGTCTCCGCCCCGCAGCCCCCCATAAATTAAATATACCAACTCCAAGATCACACTACAGTGGGAAAAAGTTCATTCCCTGACCCTACTGTATCAAGTCGCCCTGCAAAAATGTAGTAAAAAGTTTGTTTGGTAGTGTGGTGTCGTTATATGGAGGGGATGTTATTTTCATGTGATTTGTAGTGTTAGATGTTATAAAATTAGATGTTATGGGTTTTAGATGTTTTGAAGGGGACCCGTATATATATATATATATATATATATATATATATATATATATATATATATATATATATATATATATATGCATGGGTGGTGTGGTTGGCAAAGCCCCCCACTTGGGTTGGTTTGAATTTGTTCCAGTTAGTTTTTTGGTCCTGGTGGCCAAGTGGTTCTTTACCCTGGGAATAAGTGTTGGTGATCCGAGGCTTTGTAATTGTCATCTTTTGTAGAAGTGATCTCGCTCATTAGGAATTTGGGTAAGTGTAATTTCGATAAAGGAAAGTAGACCCAGATATATATATATATATATATATATATATATATATATATATATAAAGGTATGTATACATGTATATATAAACCAAAGGTTAATAAGGTCACACAAACAAACCATTCAGTAAAAACTGCAAGAAAAACCCAACCAAGCTACAGTATTCACTTTGTGGTACCTTAAACCTCTTGTAATGAAGACCTGTGGGATATATGAAAATGATTCCTTAATGACATCAGGTGTTTCAGGTACATGGCTTCTGAATGTTCCTGACCTTTTAACTTTTTAAGTCTTTATGGTTACATTTAAGCCAATAAAGCCAAACCCCAGTAGCTGTAGCCATGCATAATGTGGCCTTCCTTCTATATCAAGTGTGGTCTGCACCTCTATAACCAAGACTTTCACATTATCATTAAAGCCTTTGATGATTCTATAGTGCCTTTCTAGGCAGATTCCATGTGATGGACATTCCAACCTAATAAATTCTAATTTGGAACACATTAATGTGAGGTCTGCACCTCTTTTACCAAGGCTTCCCTTTCTGACTAAAGCCTTTGTCTCATAATTAGACCAAGTCCATCTGATGGATGTTCCAACCTAATAAATTCTAATTTGGAACACATTAATGTGCCCTGACTCAATGCCAGGAGTCTTCACAAAAATTACCTGAACTCGAGACTCTCCTGTAACTTGAGCGCATTCATATATGTGTAGTTACATAAGCATGATTTCAGGGCAATAAAGGAATTTTCTCTGTTCCTGGATATAATGCCTTTCACATCTTTGGAACTACTGGCAATTGCTGGGGAGTGCCAGTATTTGTCAAGGATATCATCACTTTATGAGAGATTATATATCTACTTCACATGACTGAAAACTCAAAATACTGAATTTCATTTGACTGAGACCACAATACCTAATTTTCAAAATACTGAAAACTCATTTGACTGAGTCTCATTATACTGAAAGCTTACAATGCTGAATTTCAAAATACTGAATTTTAAGACATAGACATGCACACAGCATCATTGGCTAACTCTTTCCAAAACTTAAAAACTACTTACTTACCTTATGAACAGAAACCAGATGATATAAAACCAAACTAGGTGGGGGGACTACATCCCCACACCTGCCACACCCTCCAACTATATATAATATCCAGGATCGCACTACAGTAGGGAAAAGGACATATACTTTTACTTACCTTACAATACTGTGTACACTGCTACTACTGCCGGGAGCACACAAAATGTCTGCCATATTGTCAAAGGAAAAAACTTCAAAGACCAATTCACATAAGGTTCAAGTATGGCACCCTTTATTAACTTGCAGCAAGGAGACAAAACATGCAGGCAGAATGATTTGTCTAAATTACTAGTGAGCAGTATGCTACTTTTATACAGTTCTATGAAATGTTACTATTCTATTGTTGACGTAGTTAGACACAGCTTTCTGTATTATTCTACAGAAAATGTTACTTAGATTTCCTGCTGACATGTTCAGATTTAAAACTCACTATGTGTTACATAGAAAATGTTACTTAGATTTCCTGCTGACTTGACTGGATTATTGTTGATTTATAAAAACATTTGAGAAAAACAACCTGGCCTTGGGGCTTATTTTTAGCCCACCACAATCTTTCAATTCTTCAATTGTGCAGTTCTAATATATATGTGTTACATTTTGCCTAGATTCAAGGTACATTACTAGCTTAGGTATAAGTAATGCTGACTATGGTTTATACTTTCAAGCAGCC
Source organism: Protopterus annectens (assembly GCF_019279795.1). NCBI lineage: Eukaryota > Metazoa > Chordata > Ceratodontiformes > Protopteridae > Protopterus > Protopterus annectens. The sequence continues at coordinate 503,302,876 of NC_056726.1, read as the reverse complement.
TTTGTTTTCATTATCAATAGCTTCAGCAGCTGTGTACTTTCCCATGGCATAAGCAGAAAATCAATAACTCTTTGTTAAGTCTCATGACACTAGTAGAAATGAAACACTTATTATTATTTTCATGGCATTAGCAGAAATCAAATGCTTCTTGTTAATTTCCATGGCATAAGCAGATCATAGCTGCGCATATTTTCATGACATAAACAGGAATGGAATGTCTCTAGTAGCTGTGCAGATTCATGCAGTGTGAACAGAATAAATGTATTAACCCTTTTAAACCTCAAATGCACTAAGCATGCATATTACTAATACATATTTTTCTAACATTTCCCCCCTTTTAATACTTTTATTCTACTTTCAAAATAAGCATAAACAGTTTTTTCTTCCCCTAACCTCTTCCTACTCAGGATTTACAGTTAAGAGAGTTATTCAGTTTAAACTTATGAAAGCATTTTCAATTTTTCAACAATTCTTCATGTTCAGCACCTTGGTATAAGGTTTCTGAAACTGACATGTCTATAAAGTCTTTGATCAGTCTTTTCATGTAGGGGATACAGCAGCAAACACATACCACCAGTAGGATCATTCCTACACAGATGGCAATCAGGATGTTCATCAGGATACTGCCCCACCCCCCAAACAATCTCTGGAAAAAGTCCATCAATGGATTTGGTCCTGGCTTGGTCACAGCCGACACCTGCTGAATTACCTCAAGGTGATTGTCTATCTCATGTTTGTGGTCAGGAATATACGAACAGCACTCAAGTACCTCTTTCGCCGCTAGGGTGAAGTCAAGAGCCATGCAGTTTTGAAGCACTACAATTCTCATGGCAGTCAGTTCATCAGTCACCAATTCTAAAGCAGAAAAGGTTGCATTGCTCATTATTTCGAGAAGTTTAGACAGTTTTCTCAGTTCCCAGATTGATTTTGTTGCTCCATATGCTGGCAGTACACCTGCCCACGAGATGATGGTATCACCCAAGTCCATATGCAGCAGTCCATTTTCCCTAGGCCCACAGCATGATGGTTTTTCCAGCCAGCATTGATTTGCCCCATTGGATTGACAGGCTTCATGAGTTCTCGTCGAACATTTCGAATTTTCCCCTGAGGTAAAACTGCTGTTTGTCATATAGCCGGAACCAGGTACCCCAAACAACAACTGCCAGACCAATTTTCAGGTAACCACTTGTATGCTTTCCTACCACATACAAAATAACAATCTTCTACTTTGGTAGTAACTTTACTATGTCCTGGTTCTGGATGAAACATTTTTTTGTCAGCTATAATCAGTTGTTTATAAAGATCAGCATTATGTTTTACTTCATCAGTTGTCCTATGCATCAGTTCAAAAAAATTAATCATAGCTTGTGTTGCAATAGGAACCTGTGTTATCAGTTTTATTGTAGCATCTATAGGGAACAGTCACATTGTAATTGCTCCAGCCCACCTGAACTGTATCATTTTTGTAAAAACACACAGTCCCCTTCTGTCGAACAGACAAGTGCAATGCTACTTTATCTTGTGATGTAACATCTGATGTATCATAGACTAAATTTTCCCAGGTCTTGTTGGCTCCTAGGGGGACTGAAGTTAACAATAACCCCCCATATGCTGTTGGCAAAGCTGTGCAAATCCAGCAATTTGAAACATTGAAGGTCTCAGCATACACATATTTGATTGCCTGGTAAGTGTTGAAGTTTGGGTGCCACTCTACGTGCAACTCTCCACGCTTATTCAGTTCAGTTTGTGTGGCTGGGAAAAGGAATGGCCACAACAAAAAGATTATTGTCACTAGTACAGTCAACAGGATGATTATGCAATACTTCTGAGGAAATGGTTGTTCTGCATTCCTGTTTTCTCCGACTCTTCCGAGTGGTTTTATTTGGATTTTTCTGGATTCTATCATTTTTGCTTTTGACATGTGATCTTACTCTGTGCCCTAATAGGACCTTCAGCACCAATGGTTTCTTCACTGGGGTTGAGACGGATCAGTCCTATTGATCTGACCCCCCCCCCTTTGTAGCCAGACTTTGTGCTGAGGGCCCCGATGGAGAGGTAAGATTTTTGTTCAGTTCAAAGTTCATAACTAGTTTGTAGTGCGTCAGGTGGATCCACGAAGCTCGCTCTGCGATTTTGACTGCAGTGGGTGTTGAAAGAAGCACCTGGTATGGACTTTCCCACCTTGGTGATGACCAGTTTTTCTTCTTTATATTCTTCACCCACACCCACTCCCCGGGGTCACTGCCACTTCCGATGTTTCGGTTTGTTCTTTATCTGAAACAGAATTTAACTGCAACAGATGTTTAGAATTCATGACTTTTCTCATATATTCAGCTAGTGTAAAATCTGATTCCTGGTCTGAGGACATGAGAAGTTTCCACTGGGGTGTATAATAAGCCCTTCCAAATAGTTTTTTCAAAAGGAGTCAATCCTTTTGCAGTCGGAACAGTTCTCATGCTCAACAGTGCCAGGGGCAAACAATACAGCCAGTTCTTCCCTGTCTCAGCTATTAACTTTCTTAATTTGTTCTTTAATATACCATTGTGTCTCTCAACTAGCCCTGCAGATTGTGGATGGTATGCACAATCATTTTTTAAAGAAATACCAAAATGCTTACTTAACTGCTGTATGGTTTGGTTTACAAAGTGTGTACTGTTGTCACTGTAGATCCTTTCCGGAATGCTGAATCTAGGGATGATTTCTTTGACAAGTACTTTTACCACCATGGCTGCATCTGGATTTTTGGTCGGAAAGGCTTCCACCCATCTGGAAAACATATCTACAATGACAAGATAATACTTTTTATTTTCACATTTGTTCAATTCTATGAAATCCATACAGATAGTGTGAAATGGATATGGTGGTGTAGGGAAACTCCCTTGCTTGGGTATTAACACCCCTTGTGCATGATGTTTGTTACAAATTTGGCACATCAAACAAAATTTTTTAGAGTAGTTTGTAAATCCGTACGTTGTGAATACTTAGTTCACCAGCTGTACCATCCCCCCTGTTGAGACATGGCACTGCCCATGGTTCAACAAAGCTGCATATCTAAAAGAATTAGATGGTAGTATCGGTTTCCCTTCTTTAGAGATGTACAGCCCCTTTTCAAGAATTGCTCCTCGTTTTACCCATCTTGTTTTTCAGCTTGCGTAGTGAGTGTCTGCATTGTTTTTAACATTTCTAAGTCTAAAATCTCAGAGGGTTGTAGTTCCTCATCTTAAAGAAATACTTCTATAGCTGCTTGTTTTGCAGCTGTATCAGCTCTCACATTACCTTTTGAAATCCTATCTTGTTGCTTGGTGTGAGCTGTGCATTTACAAATGGCTACTTTCTGAGATAACTGAATAGATTCTAAAAGATCTAAAATAAACTGCATGATTGATAGGTTTGCCAGTAGATGTTATCATTCCTCGGTTTTTCCACTGTTGAGCAAAAACATGTACAGTAGAAAAAGCGTACTGGCTGTCAGTAAAAATGTTTACACATTTACCATTTGCTAAGATACATGCCCGTGTCAAGGCAATCAATTCTGCTGCCTGTGCAGATAAGTTGTGTGGTAAAGGTTTTGCTTCTATAATCTTAGTGTCAGAAACTACTGCATATCCTACTAGGTTCTGTCCTGCAGGACCCCTTTTGCACGAACCATCCACATAGTATATCACCTCAGCATCATCAAAGGGGACATCTGTGAGATCTTTTCTAGATAGTGTCTTTTGCTCAATTACCTGCAGGCAGCGTGTGGTGTGCCGTCTGCAGGGGTTGGGAGCAAGGTATAAGGGTTCAAAGTCGTGCATCGTTCAATTGTCATGTGAGGTTGGCTCAACAATATGGTCATACAGGAAAGATGCCTAGCAGGGGAATGATATGCTACCTTCTCTTGCAGTAAAATAATCGTGACTGCATGAAGCACTCTCAAAGTGAGAGGGTGGAATAAAACTACTGAGGCCGAAGCCTGCACTGCCATTGTAGCTGCAACTACTGCTTGTACACAGTGGGGTAAGGACCGTGCCACTGGGTCTAGTTGTGATGAATAGTAAGCAATGGGGCATTGCTTGTCCCCATGCTGTTGTGTTAACACTGATGTCATATAACCTTGCTTACAATCTACAGTTTGGAAAAAACGTTTATGGTAGTTTGGTAATTCCAGAACTAATGAGGACGCTATTAACTGTTTCAGTTTGCAGAAAGCAGATTCTGCCTCTGGTGTCCATTGTAACAAATCCTGTGCTGCCATAGGCTTCTTATATATGAGGTCAGTCAGAGGTGCAGATTCCAAAGCATAGTTTGGAATCCAGCTCCGGCAAAAATTAGTTGTACCCAGGAAGGACATAATTTCCTTCTTGGTAGTGGGTTTTGGTGCTTGCAATATTGCTACTTTTCTATCCTCATCTAATGTTCTACCTTCCTTGGATATTACATATCCCAGGTATTTGACTTGTTTTTTCCAAAGATGCAGTTTATTTTTGTTTACCTTATGTCCTTCAGCGGCTAAAAATTGTAGAAGTGCTATGGTATCTTCTCTACAATCCTGCTGGGTGGGGGCTGCTAGCAAGATGTCATCAACATAAAGTAAAATCTGACTGCCTCTTGGTGGGGTAAATCCCGCCAAGTTGCTTGCCATTTCTTGTGAGAATATTGTTGGACTTTCACAATATCCCTGTGGTAGTCGCGTATATGTATACCTTTTCCCCTGAAATGTGAATGCAAACCAATACTGGCTGTCAGGGTGTATCGGTATCGAAAAGAATGCATTGCTAATGTCTGCCACAGAAAAATACTTCTGTTGAGGTTTTACATATTTCAACAGGGTGTGTGGGTCTGGCACCATAGGTGCCCTTGGTATTACTGCGTCATTTACGGCTTGTAAATCTTGGACCATACGCCATTCTCCATTTGCTTTTTTAACTGGAAATAAGGGTGTGTTACATGGTGAATCAGGAGATTCTACTAGTATCCCTCCTTTAAGTAAGGCTGCTATAATAGGCTTTATCCCTGTCTCTGCATCTTTTCTTAAGGGATACTGTCTTTTCTGTGATCTGAATGCTGACTTTGGCATGATAGTTACTGGTCCCGCTGTACGAATAATTCCTACATCTGATTTTCCTGTTGACCAGAGAGTTTCTGGTATAGTCTGTAAGGCATTCTCTTCCTCCTTTAATAGGAGTACTAATCAGCTGTCCTTGCTAGACTGCAAGTGTACAGCTGGGTGGGTCTGAGTTATCCAATTCAACTTCTGTATTTGTATTCCCTGTTCTGACAGTTTTAATTCTGTCTGTTTCTCCCATCTCGTGACTTTTTCTCCTAGGTCTGCCCATTCTATGTTTTTGTTCTTGGTTAAGTTAATGTGTGGTAATCAATTAGATTTATAAAGTGTAAAGAACTCCTGGAGCAATGAACAGCTGGCTACACTGTTCCCTTCTGTGTCCCAGTACAGATCACGTAATATCAATCTGTTTGCATGATTTTTAAACAATTCTTGCTCATATTCCTTATCAGGTCCTGGTGTGTTACAATAATGCAGGGTACAGTGCAACAGGTGTTGCTTATCAATGTCAAGGGAGGGTAACTTGCTGATGGCTACATTCATTAATTCTTTGGTCACAGTCCCTGGACCAGTCATAACCAAGTCCTGGCTGTACCAATAAAACATTTCACCCTCCGATTGCACTGCAAACATATCAATTTGTTGCTGTGCTTCCATACCCTGCATGGTTGGGACTACTGCTATACCAAATAGCTGCATGAGGTCTCTGCCCAAGAGGTTTACTGGGCATTTTGCAGAAACAACAATTTTGCTTTTCTGAGTCAATCCTGAAACTGGATCAGTTATATCAATAGCACGGGAGAGGGGCTCCCGATACAGCTGTCCATTAGCTGCCTTTGCCAGTATGTAATCAGGTGACTCTGTGTTCTCTGGCAGTTTGGAGGGATGTATCAGGGTTCGTGATGCCCCTGAGTCACATAAGAAATTGACTTCCCTCCCTTCTACCAAGAGTGTAACTTCTGATTTCATGTCTGCTAAATAGAGCTCCAAGCTCAATAAAGCTAGGTCTAATATTTCATTTTCTTCACTGTCACTAACTTCTTGCACTTCCTCTATTTTTTCTGCCACATCCTCTACTCCCTCTATCACATTCTCATTTGTCCTTTCTCCACTATCCCCTTCTAGTGATTCCTGACTACCATATAGTCAGTCCTCACCCTCCTTGTCTTCCATGGTTGCCTTCTTATTTTTCTTGCAATCCCTTGCCAAATGTCCCTTTTTACCGCATTTGAAACATTCAACCCTTTTCTTTCGCCCTTCAAAGTCCTCTGATCGTTGATCAGATTGTTTGTTTCCCTGTGCATTTTTCTTGCCCTTTTTCCCGGACTGTACTACATAAACTTCTGCTCCATCTTCTACAGAAAATACTTGAGCTTTCTTTTTCTTTTTGCTATTAAAATGCCTTTTGGCATGCCTAGCATATTCAAGTAATGACTGTAACCTGCTTGTACAATGGTCTACCATGTATTTTGTAATAAAACTGCTTATGGGTGCAATACTGCCTTTTAAAAATGCATTCTTTAACTGCTGTTCATATGGGGAATCTTGTGTGTTGATCTTCAAGAACCTGCATTCCACAGTGGTTATTAAAACATTCTAATAGTCTGGCATAATACCGGTCAATAGTTTCACCTTTCTTGTTGGATGCATTGATTAATGCAAGTCCAGTCTGCCCTAGGCTTCCATTTTTCAGAGATGTGGTCTGTAAGACCTTTTACTCTGCTGTCTAATTCTGCGCTGCTATGTTGAGAGGGGTCTTTGTGCAGCATCACGGGGATTCCAGTTGCCACTAATCATGTGCCAATCTGGCCCCACAATTTGTCTAACTACTTTTTCTACCTCTTCTCCGTTTAGGTTATAACTCATCCTCATTCCTTGTAAATCTTCTGAGAATTTTCTAAAATTAACTTTTGGATGGGGAATTCCCTCATTGGCTTTCCGGATATCTTCCGGAGTCCAAGGTCTATACACTAAAATAGTTGGGTCCTGATTACCTTGTCCTGCCTTTGGATTGGGTACTTCTATAAGTGGGCATATTTCTTCTTCACTCATAGATCGTGAATTCTTAACCATTTCATATAACTCAATGTCTTCTTTTGAGTTACCTGCCCTTGTTCAAGACCTGGTCCCGATGGGATCTCTAATAAACGGTTTTATTTTTACAATGTCTCTATTTTCAGTGACAACAGGATATCATGGGGGTGGACTAACCTGTTCACTTGCTTCATATTCTGGTAAGGGAGGCGGAGAGGGCAATGCTATTAGTAAGTTATTGTCCTCCTTATCTAAAAACATTGTTTTTGAATTGTTGTTCTTTTGTTCCCTATGGTTTACTTCCTCAATCCACCTGTGTGCCTGAGGAATTCCTAATTTGAGTTGTTTTTTACCCAACCTTTGGAATCGGTTTTGAGCTGTTTGACAAGTTTGATAAGCGAGGATTTTTCTAATTTTCCGTGAAATTCATATTTATTAATCCATTTTGAATAATATTTAATATTGTCGGCACGCTGCGACTGCATGTATTTTGCGTCTTCTGTTAAGGGCGGATTTTGGGGTCTTTTTGTGCAATTATTACCCATTTTGTTCTACCCTTTTGATCGTTACGTAACTTCTCTTATTTTTAACGTGGTACCATGGATTTTGCTATAGTTTCTTCAGAATGACTGCCTACTTATTCTGTTTCTCCTGATCTATGACAAGACAGTAATCTTTTCTGTCCCTGACTTGTAAAATACAGTCTTGACAAAAACAATACAAATCTAGTCCTTGATCTAAACAGAAAAAAGTAGATTCACCTTACCTGAGCCCACGTGATTGATCACCAATTCGGAGACCCGTCCTTGTCGCAGATCAGAAAGTGGCTGGCCTCTTTTGTATGATAATTCAGTTGGAGGGCTTTTCAAATAAGAAGAACCGATTTGGTTTCTTCCCCGTACGATTTCAACCACCTGGCCCGTCTGATCCGAGGTGAAGAGAGGGTTCCGGTCCGAAGGACCAATCTGTCAAAGGAAAAAACCTCAAAGACCAATTAACGTAAGGTTCTAGTATGGCACCCTTTATTAACTTGCAGCAAGGAGACACAACATGCAGGCAGAATGATTTGTCTAAATTACTAGTGAGCAGTATGCTACTTTTATACAGTTCTATGAAATGTTACTATTCTATTGTTGACGTAGTTAGACACAGCTTTCTGTATTACTCTACAGAAAATGTTACTTAGATTTCCTGCTGACATGTTCAGATTTAAAACTCACTATGTGTTACATAGAAAATGTTACTTAGATTTCCCGCTGACATGACTGGATTATTGTTGATTTATAAAAACATTTGAGAAAAACAACCTGGCCTTGGGGCTTATTTTTAGCCCACTACAATCTTTCAATTCTTCAATTGTGCAGTTCTAATATATATGTGTTACATTTTACCTAGATTCAAGGTACATTTCTAGCTTAGGTACAAATAATGCTGACTATGGTTTATACTTTCAAGCAGCCTTTGTTTTCATTATCAATAGCTTCAGCAGCTGTGTACTTTCTCATGGCATAAGCAGAATCAATCAATAACTCTTTGTTAAGTCTCATGACATTAGTAGAAATGAAACACTTCTTATTATTTCATGGCATTAGCAGAAATCAAATGCTTCTTGTTAATTTCCATGACATAAGCAGATCACGCTGCGCATATTTTCATGACATAAACAGGATTGTAATGTCTCTAGTAGCTGTGCAGATTCATGCAGTGTGAACAGAATAAATGTATTAACCCTTTTAAACTTCAAATGCACTAAGCATGCATATTACTAATAAATATTTTTCTAACACATATTACTTTAGATACTTCCCATACAAATGCAAAGAGACATACCCACATTTAGAAACACTACAAAACTACTTTCTATGCTACTGTTGGTATTCTGACAGTTGACACTTTAAGTTACAGTAATTTTTTTTATCAAAAGCAAATCACAGGTGAAGGGAAACAAACATCACGTCTATGTATTCAGTATTCAGTGTTTTGAGTTTTCAGTCATGTGAAGTAGACCTATATATATATATATATATATATATATATATATATATATATATATATAAAATCATTTTCTTTTGGCTGTTCCCATTAGGGGTTGCCACAGCAGATCACCTGTTTCCATTTCTTCCTGTCCTCTGCATCTTGCTCTGTCACACCAACCACCTACATGTCCTCTCTCACCACATCCATAAACCTTATCTTAGGCCTTCCTCTTTTCCTGTTACCTGGTAGCTTCATCCTTAGCATCTTTTTCCCAATATACTCAGCATCCCTCCTCAGCACATGTCCAAACCAATGTAATCATGCCTCACTGGCTTTGTCTCCAAACCTTCCAACCTGGGCTGACCGTCTAATATACTTATTCCCAATCCTGTCCACCCTCGTCACACCCAGTGCAAATCTTAACATCTTTAATTCTGCCACATCCAGCTCAAACTCCTGCCTTTTTGTTAATGCCACTGTCTCCAACCCATATAACATAGCTGGTCTCACTACCCTCTTGCAGACCTTCCCTTTCACTCTTAGAGGTACTCATCTGTCACAACTCACTCCTGACACTCTTCTCCACCCGCTCCATCCTGCCTGTACTCTTTTCTTCACCTCTCTTCCACACTCACCGTTACTCTGAACTATTGACCCCAAGTATTTAAACTCATCCACCTTTGCCACCTCTACTCCTTGCATCCTCAACATTCCTCTATCCTCCCTCTCATTCACACAGATATATTCTGTCTTAGTCCTGCTGACCTTCATTCCTCTTCTCTCTAGAGCATATCTCCATCTCTCTAAGGTCTCCTCCACCTGTTCCCTACTCTCACTACAGATCACAATGTCATCTGCAAACATCATAGTTCATGGGGACTCCTGTCTGATCTCGTCTGTCAACCTGTCCATCACCATTGCAAATAAGAAAGGGCTCAGAGCTGATCCTTGATGTAACCCCACCTTCACCTTAAACGCATCCATCACTCCCACCACAGACCTCACCACTGTCACACTACCCTTGTACATATCCTGTACCACTCTTGCATACTTTTCTGACACTCCTGACTTCCTCATACAATACAGGCACCCTGTCATATGCTTTCTCTAAGTCTACAAAAACACAATGCAACTCCTTCTGACATTCTCTGTACTTCTCCATCAACACACTCAGAGCAAAGATCGCATCTGTAGTGCTCTTTCCCGGCATGAAACCATACTGCTGATTACTAATCATCACGTCCCTTCTTAACCTTGCTTCCACTACTCTTTATGGTTTACTATCATTATTTCAAAAATTTTAAAAAAAATTGTACTTATCAGCGAAGTGTTTCACTGAAAGTACACAATTCCGAATGTTCTTAAAGTCGAAAAACAGCTGTTAATGTTGAAAATGTCACTCACAACATTTTCGACACTTAACAGCAATCCAACCCTTCCCTTAACTCCCTAACTAACTAGCCTAAACTCACATTTATGCAGGGGGCTTCCCCCTGCACCCCCCACACCCCTCAACTTAATATTCCAACTCTGAGATCGCACTACTGTGAAGAAAGAGATGTATTTCCCTAACCGCACTGTACAGCGATCCCCATGAGCATGTTATAATTGCGAATGCACAGTCCATTCGTAATAATAACGTTCGCTCACATAACCTGCTGAAATAAGACGCATTCGAACATCTGTTGTTTTAATACTTCATAGCCATGCAATTGCATGGCAAAATTATAATGGTAAACCTATATATATATATATATATATATATATATATATATATATATATATATATATATATATATAATTTTTTTTTTCTGGTGTCATCCTCCTCTGAAGGATCCCTATCCCCAACCTTCTACCTATGCTTCTGACTTCTACTCCCACTTAAATAGTGGTAGTCATAAAGCAATTCCTCTCCACATCAAATATAATGTGAAATTTACAAACCTTTGTGGTACAATATCTGTATAAACAAATATATAACAAAGGAAACAAACTGCTTAATGATTATAAGAAGAATCATTCTACCTACCTTAAGAGCCTACTTAAGCAAACTAACAATGAGCTTAAGGGAATCTTTAGGAAGCTCAAAGCTGTGTATGAACTTAACGTAGCCACTAAAACCAAAAATAACTACAATGTTTGGGGCTTGTCCACAATTATAGTTCACTCTGTCATCCGAATGAAATAGCTAATATGCTAGCTAACAAAGTTAGTGCAAAGTTTTATTCACCCAGTTATAGCTATTTCACAGATTCCACAATCTTAGCCACCACATTTAATTACTATGGAACAAGTTCTCTCAGCCCTTTCAAAACCTAAGAATACTTAATTCATAGGCCCTGATAACATCCCAAGTTGCCTGATTATCATTGCCAACGATGGCCTTTCTGAAGCCCTACTTAAACTCTTTAATCTAAGCCTCTCCATTGGATCCATTTCTGAATCTTGGAAAACCCAAGTAACTATAGACTCGTTAGTCTCACTAGCCTGATATGTAAAGGTATGGTGCATATTATCTCAGACCTCATTAATTTGGACATTGGAAATCTATTAGCCTTGGAACCTCACCAATTTTGTTTAGTCAAAGAAAGGTCCTGCCCCTTTGACCTCAGCAATTTCTTTGAAAAAGTAACTGAATCAGTGGAGAGTGGAAATGCAGTGCACACAGCTTGTCTAGTCCTGGCCAGTGCATTTGATGCTATTCCTAATGCAGGCATTATTGATAGACTTGTAAATCTGAATATACATCCTTATATTGTACAGTTGATAGCTAACTGATTGTCTGACATAACCCATATGGTTAGAATAAGAGGTGCCACTTCTGAAACAAAAAAGTTACCAGTGTTGTACCACAGGGCTCAGTTATGGGCCCTCTCCTATTTGGCATTCATTTCTCAGACCTTCTGGTCAGCACGCCTGGCCTATGGTTAACTAAGTTTGCAGACAGCTGTAAACTTAGTGTTGTTATTTGATTTTCAGCTGACTTACAATTGCTCCAACATGGGTTAGACCATGTTATCAGCTGGCTGAAGCCAATAGTCTCAAATTAAATGTAAAAGAATATAGCATAGATCATTTTGTTAAACAAAGCAGTTTCAGTTACCATATAGGTGATGCATTCTACAAATTAAACAGTGTTGTAAGAGATTTAGACACTCTTGCTGATAATTCCTTATTGTTTGACCATCATGTCTCCACAGTAGTTTGCAAAGCCTTTTATCTAGCTCATCTAATTTACAAAGGCATCCCCACTATATCCAAAAAAGTTTAAATTCTCCTTGACTCGTATTTTATCAGACCATTATTAAATACCATGCACTTTTCAGCATGTATTTGTCTGAATGCATCACACAAAACCTTTGAGATTCATAGCTAAAAGGATCAGTGACCTCAAAAATCTTCGTTATCAGGAGAGACTAGCAGCCCTTTCTCTGTATTCAGTCTCTTACAGACTCCTCTGTGAAGATCTGCATCTAGTCTTTTGAGCCATGAAAGATCCAACCCTATTTGACCTCCTATTCCTTCACAGAACTAAAGGTACCTCAAATACTCAGTTAAAAGAACTAACTTTCATCAGCAGATAAATAAGACACATTAAAGTACTAGATTAATCGCCCGGCATATCCCTCAGCTCAGAAACAAACTTCCACTACATGTCAGGCAGAGTAGCACCCTTGCCACATTTAAGGTAAACCTAGATAACTGGATGGGTAGCCCATACCTCTACTCTGGGTCTGTCTTGTCTTGCCCTCCGTGATGCTAAATATAAATTTTGAATTGTTTTTTTTTTTTTTTGCCTAGGCTTGTAATGGTCTGCAAATTGATTGCCTAGTACTTACCTATGAACCTATGATACATGGTTATAAGAAAGAAATAAACCAACAGGACTGTCAACTCATATTACAGAAATATCAGATAAATACAATAATTGTTCAATTGCAGGAAGTAACTGGATATTAATTAAAACACAAAGAAACACAGTTGTTGTGCTTTATTTTTATTTATTTTATTTTATTTTATTTTATATTTGTTGACCGGGCTAGTCTAGCTGGATACATGTCCATTTTCAGTAGAGACCCGGGGAGAAAAGCTCCAAGCATAAGTAAATTACAAAATACAATAATTAAAAAATGACTAGATTCAAATACATTAGAGAGCAAAAATGTGTGGAAAAAAAATAAAAATTGTTTCTGTGAACAATAGTACAGAGTCTTTGCATAGGTTTAAGAAACAATCAAGTACAAAGTCTTTTGTAGGTTTAAGATACAATCAAGTACTAGGTTAAACAATATTTTAAAATTATCATTCATTAAGTCAAAGAAGGAGAATGAGAAAAGGCAGGAAAACACAAGTACTAGTATAAGGTTAGCTTCTATTGATTAATGCTGCAGAGGGGCCATAGCCCAGGAGGAAGGGGTTTAGCAAGAAGAGAAATAAGTTTTTCAGCATTTTAATAAATAATCATGTTTTCTTTCCACAGTTATATAGTTCTTTTATTACTAACATATTGCCATCAGGCATGAAATGTAAACACCATTCATTGATATCACTTCTTTTCTATCATTGAATATTTATATTTATTTATTATTTATTATTTATTTATTGCATTTGTTTACCAGGAAAGTACACTGGGCCTAGGTGAGCCCATTTTCAGTAGAGGCCCAGGGAGAAAAGCTCCACATAAATTTCACATTACAGAATACAAATATCAAATAGCATTTTTCTGTTTTTTTTTCTTTGGTAAAAATTGCTGTGATGTTAAGCATAATTGTTCCAAATCAGGCCATCTGTGGGTCAAAAATGTTATTGCTCAAAATGGGTATGCCAATATGAATATGAAAGATTTTCACTTTAACATTTGATAAAATCACTGAGGTAGAATGCATTGTGGAACAGGCATAGCATTTGTTCCTCGTGCAAAAACCTAGTGGCGTTCTAAGAATGCCCATTGATTCCTGTTTTTCAATTAATACAATTAGAACAGTCTATTTAGGCAAACAAGGTGAGCTACTGTCTTAAGATAAGCTTTATTTGCCATCATCAAGGCCACTCTGCTGTAATTATTAAAACAGCAATATTTTATTTCATGAGCTCAGATTTTGTGATAAATTCTAATGACTTATTAAGAATGAGTTCCAGGCTTCATTATGATTCTATGTATATATGTATATATATATATATATATATATATATATATATATATATATATATATATATATATATATATATATATATATATATATATATATATATATATATATATATATATATATATATATATATATATATATATATAGTGAGAGAGAGAGAGAGAGATCACCATATGGTAGGCATGGCAATTATAACAAATGCCATTCTGAGTAGCAGCCATACCTCTCAACTGTGCAGATTTTTTTAGAATGTCCAGATTTTTGCCTCATATTTTTGGTCCACTTTTTATAAAATTGCGGGTTTCTGGCAAATTAGTGGCAAATCATTGAAGACTGAAGTTAGAAAATAATGACAGACATTTAAGTTTCAGACTTCATACCCTTCAGAAAATTCATACTAATGCAAAACCTGTTATTCTGTCAACTTTCTAAGAGTAATATATAAAAAATGTCCCTATTTTGGGGCCTTTGTCCCACTTTTATTAATGGCTTTGTCCAGAGTTTTTGCTCCAAGAGGTCGAGAGGTATGGTAACAGATCTAATCTAAAATGTTTTAATTTTACATTTTACAGTATTCAAGCAGTGCAGATTTGAACATTTGTGATGGAAGTTTACCAGAAAATCAGTAAATCGCTCCATTTCATCAAGAATTATTTAATCACTTAGTTTATACTTTTAGGGCCTACTTATTTGCCATTGTCTCACCCAATAATGAGTCACGCTTCCTCAGTTTTTACAGACTTAGAAGTTATAACTCAAAACATATAAAAACAATTTTTTTCCTGAATGGAAGCCTTTTACTGTCCATTGTGGGGGCTTCCACAGTTGTGCAACACTGGAGAAAACGAAAGCAATATCTGCTGCACACTGCAGCTTGTTCCATATAAGTCAATGTGGTTCTGAAAAAAACATGGCCAAACATGGCAGAACAGTTACTCAATGAAAATACAGTGATGACTTTTTATACAGCTACCTGATTAAAAACGAATTAGCTCATTTGTCAATAAATAGCCATAATGTTTGAGCCATGGATTAATGGATCAATTGCTGTCCAAATATACATCATCAGAATGAAACGACTTTGTCTTTTTTAGCTTACTATCTCAAAGATGCAGTAGACAATGTTTTCCACATAGGTCAGTACAGGAAAATACTTTATCTACAATTTTAAATTGCATACCTTTGCAACTGTCTGCCTGACTCCCATAAAAATGTGGATTTTTTTTTACCTCAAGTGGTCTTGCACTGAATACATTTTATGTAAGTTAGGTGACAGTTATACATTATTGCAATGCAGATATTTGTTTTAATGTCTGTTCCATTATTAGATGGTGTTCATTCTTTAACAGTAACTGCCACTGGGATGGGCATATTGCTCTATGAGTTCCCTTTTCAGTGACATTACATGAATAGTAATAACCGCCCTTGGTATCTGGGTGGCACAGTGTTATATTCCAGCAACTTTGCTTTTAATGTGTCGTGGTTGGAAAACATACATCTGTCTCAACATCTGCTCATTCCCCAGCGCTGATCTTTGTATGGCTAGCTGGAATGCTTAATGTATCACGTTCCTTATCACATTGTCTGGAAAGGTATTATGGTTTTGCAGTTTCCCTTAAACATGCAGAAACAGTCTACAAGTAAATCTGACTGAATAGGACACTACAAACCACCCATTCTTTTTCACAAGGATGACCGAGTGTTTCGTTCTAACTAAATAATCTTGGTGAATAATAAAGTATCTTTCTCAGATTAACTGAGAGGACTAAGTTCTAATGTCAAAAACATTAAAACATTTCATCCCTATTCCCCTCTGTTCTTCCCATATCTAACTTTTTCTGATATATGGCATTACCTTCTGAAGTAATGAAACTCTCCATTAGCACTGGCTGTAAGATTGACTCATGCAGAGCACTGCACTTTTCCAAAGGTCAGGAAAGACATCTGGAGTATATTGTCACACGTGCCAATATTTCATTTCCTGTTTGTCCTTCTATATATTTTTAAACCTACTTCAGTGACAAATCTTCAGTTCCATTAGTGAACTAGGCCTGCCTTGTCTAGTGGAATCAGATGTCTCTGATACCCTGCAAGATCACAAATTAGTACTAAAATAATTAATCTAAGTAATTTGGTATCTGCATTTTCCTACTGAATCCACATTGTAGAATAACTTGATAGAGTACACAGCTCTGCTGCCATTGCAGGATACAGCCTTGGTTATGTTCCAGGTGAGCAGAGTGCAATTAATGGCTTGGACACCTTTTGGATCAGCTGTGGGGTAGGGGTGGAGTAACACCAGTCCCAGAGAACACACAGTATAGACTGGGGTAGATTGGGAATGACACATAGAAGCTTGTGCTTAATGGGAGAAGGACAAGTTGACCATTTCCATGTGGAAGCACAGACAAGCATCACAAAGGCTCATTACACATCAAAACTTTGATGTAAATAACCATGCATGGGGAAGTGGGGCTAAACAGAAAAAGTCCTAATACAGAGATGGCAGATACACTTTTGCAGTGGAAAAATAAATGGAGAGGAAAGAGGTCTATTTGGTGGCCAGAAGAGACATACTAGTTGGTTAGTGAGGGGATGGGCCAAAAAATACATCATTGTACTCCCTGCCTAAATATATAATGAGACTGTTTTCCTGAGTCAGCCACGAGAAAGGTCTCTGAGCTCTGTGGGTCTTACAAAGACACAATAAAATAAACCATAACATTTTTTAGGCAAATGTATTATATAGTAATGTGTGTGTTAAATTACAGGAAAGCTGATAATCTGTCTATGGTGTAAGGCAGTTAGTCCAATTTTCCTTTTGTTGAAGGCAAAAAAATCCAGGACCGATGATCAAAATGCATTTAATTGAACTGTACCGGCTTTTTGTCTGTTAAAATGTGGAACAGTGGTGAATGAGGAAGGTGCTTTTTCTCCACTGTAGTGCAATTTCATACTTGGTATATGTAAGTTGTAGGGGTGTGGGGGGTGCAGCGGGGCTTGCTCTCTGTAAAAAATAGTGATTTCTTTGCTTATATCTGGTTTTCATTGATTTGTGTTTCAAGCATAAATTCTCATTGAATTGTCAGTCAATGACTGGAAGATATGACCTTTTAAAAAAAAAAAAAAATATATATATATATATATATATATATATATATATATATATATATATATATATATATATATATATTTATTGTGAGGTGGGGTGGGGGTACAGGTATTATATACATATATATATATATATTTTATATATATATATATATATATATATATATATATATATATATATACATATATATATATATACACACACACACACACACACACACACACACACACACACACATATATATATATATATATGCATGCACACACACACATACACATATACACACATAATCATATATTGTAAAATGTTAATAACACTCATGTGAAACAGACAAAGTGAAAGAGACAAACATATAAAGAACTAGAACGTAGGAACTTTCTCTGCATTAGCTCCCTGTATATGTGACTCTCTAATACTAAAGTTTTCCTCAATCTTTCCTGCCAAGAATTCCATAAACAGCATTTCACATGAGAAAGCCACTTGTAAATGCTATAAAGAAGAAGTATGTAAGTCACATGTCCCTTACTACTGACTTATCATATTCCAAATTGTATGCTTTCATCTTTAAACTATTGACTCTTTCTATTTCTCCATGTGTCATGTGACTTAACTACCAATGAACTAACATTAACATTCATTCTGTT
The DNA here is from genome assembly GCF_019279795.1 of Protopterus annectens. NCBI lineage: Eukaryota > Metazoa > Chordata > Ceratodontiformes > Protopteridae > Protopterus > Protopterus annectens. The sequence continues at coordinate 503,284,912 of NC_056726.1, read as the reverse complement.
CTACCCCTTATCTCTTTCACCTCTTCCTCCTCTCTCCCCATGTACATATTGTAAAGAACACCTGATCCAAAAATATTTATGAATTATAATCTTGCTGAGAACAGTGTCACACAAAGGTAACTTTGACAGTCTGCACAATGCACCCTTCAGTGTTATAGAACTGTTATGCATGGTATGTTATATCTATTCTTAACATTGTTTGTTGTGATTTTCCAGGCTGAACTTAAACAAAATGTCCCGCTGGGTCAGTGTTCTATCCTGCTAACAAATGGAAAAATAAAAATAAAATAAAAAAAAATAAATTAGGCACTGTGTAGAGCAGTTGGAGAATAAAATATACAAAAGTGCAAAAATGGTGTTATATAATTTCTCACATTAAATGACTTACTCATAGGCCAGAAATGGCTTTCACAACCAGTATACATTCATTTCATGCCTCACTGGCTAATCCCGAAAACACGATGTATAGTATCAGCTAAATAAAATGTTTGTCCACTCAGGTCCCTCTAACACGTCTGGACCTCTGGGTATGTTTATGACAGTTAATCAGTCTAATTAAAGTACAAATGTAGTGCAGGAGTGTAAGACATGTTAATCTCTAATTTTTGGAATGAATGTAAATACTTGACAGTGTTCTAAGGAGATAAGAGCATTCCATGCAACGTGTACAAATGTGTATGAAGCAGTAGGAAGTGTGAGTTAATTAACTGTGGTTACAAGATAAGAGGTGATTTCAAAATTGATTCTTACATGGCATAAATTTTTACACAATCGCCAGCTTGCAGCCAAATGTTGTTTCGTATTATTTCAGCATACCTGCAAAACTAACAGTTAAACAGCCCACTCTGACTTTTATGGTTTATATAGTTAAATGGCAAATTATCCTAGTCTCTCCTATAAATAAAAAATCTAGAACATAATTAACATGAAACATAATTCAAAATCAGTTACAGCTATTTGCCATTCATGAAAACATGAGTATATGCACAAAGAAAGACATGACTACACTAATTTATACATGTTTATGTTTTGCATAGATTAATACACTCAGTTATAATTTGATATATGGAACTGGCACACTGAACTGGGCCTCATTTCCAGGTCTGATGTGCAACAGGAGATGAAACGTGCAATAGGAAGTGAAACAGCACTGAAAGATAACACGAATGTGTACATAAAAGTGTGTACAATAAACACTTATTACTAGGAATGAGTTTAAAAGAACACTAAATATGAATTAGGCACATCTTTAAGTCCATGGGATATACTATCACAAGCTTAAAATAAGCAAAAAAATATTGACAACATCAGGAAAAAACAGACGTGGAAAATAAAAATGTGGCTGCAGTACTTAAATACAAACTTTAGCTGCAAATGTTTTAATATTTGAATTGCAACCATAAGTATAGTAAGAAATACTAAGAAATAAACCAATGAGATAAAAATGTATATGTTCCAAAGTGCAAAATGGTGGATTTAAGAAACAATGAAATTTGCTGTAAATGTATTATTGCAGGTATAACTAGTGTCAGCAACCAATGGAAGAGAATATGTAATATGAGAAAATTGCAGAATTATGAAGACAAGAAGGTTTAAAAATGACAGGGAGAAAAATCTGTATTAGGTCAAGAAAGAAGAGTAGTGGGAAAATATGATAAACATTATCATTGTTAAATGAAATAAACCATGCCAAGGGAAATGATTATTAGGGGAAGAGCCCTATGAAATGAATTTGACAGAATGAAAACATGATGTCAGCATGGTAAATGTAAACTGTATGATAGATATCACTACTGAGAAATAAAGAAAGAAAGAAAGAAAGAAAGAAAGAAAGAAAGAAAGAAAGAAAGAAAGATGACTAATATTTTGTTACATTTCTTGAGAGATAGTGCACAAATGCCAAAGGTCAGATGTAAGTTTTAGGCCAAGGTGCTGCAAACATAGTGTTATCTAAACTACATATCTGTGTTTTGGGATTTTATGCTGTGAAATATCTGTATAAATCCCTTAATATGTGATATTCTACAATTTAAGCAGAGTCTCCAAGTAACAGCAGCTGAAATAAATTGATTTGATCCTGGTGGGCTTTTATTAAAATTCTGTGTCGCAACATATCTTCTTGAGCTCTAAGAGCATGTGGCAGTTGAAGGAAACATTCTCATTCTGAGGGCACAAAATATTTTTTCAGAGATTCATTGACTCTGAATAAAGACCTGCAGAAATTTACCTCTTTTTTAACCAGTTTACAAAATAAGATTTTTTTTCTTTAGAAGAGTCAGGGGTGAATGGCCAGCCTCACTCAGTGTAGACTTAAAGGCCAAATTACATTACTGTAACAATTTCATAATCCTTTGGAATAATATCAGTTACAATTGCTAAAATGTAATACATAAGTGAAGCCTAGCAGTGACTCCTAGATATCGCAGCCATGTCTGATCAGTAATAAAAAACGATACCAGAAAAGCTCTCTGGATTTAGCTAAAATAAAAATGTAAAATTGCTAAAATGTAATACATAAGTGAAGCCTAACAGTGACTCCTAGATATCGCAGCCATGTCTGATCAGTAATCAAAAACGATACCAGAAAAGCTCTCTGGATTTAGCTAAAATAAAAATGTCATTTCAGGAAACACTGCCCTCACATATTCAGACTAAATGAATGTCATAAATGATCACATCTTTAATATTTCCACTTCTTGATGTGAATAACTACTCCCTTTCAGAGTTAAAGCAGCAATCAGCCCGACAGTGACACTTGTCTTTATAGGATGGCCTGACAAAATCCCATTGCACTTTGTATTCCTTCATAACAAATTCTTAAAGCCCAATGCTCTTTTCATCATTGGTCACTTATCTGTTTGTGTCAAATTTATACTTTGTGTAGGGAAAGCAGCAATCATCCTACCCATGCCAAAAGTAATAACAGCAAAATGTGCTGATGATTATCAATCCACATCACATTTACTCCATTTTTCAGAAACTTTGGAAACAGTAAAACACCAAGAGCATTAATAATTTATCAATAAACATGGAATTCTTCCTTATATCTCCAGTGATTGCACAACAGCTACACAAAGTAATCTCGGAACAGACAATAGGGGTGTACAGTCTGATTCTGACAAGGATCTTCTAACTATCACTGTAGTCAGACATTTAACTCATTTAGTCACATTCGTCTTATTAACAAGCTCCAAAATTCTGAATTTTATCTAGTAATCTTGCACTGACTGGTTCTCTGTTTACCTACAAATTACAACCAAAGATGCTGTAGTCAGCAATACACTATCCATCCATGCAAACCACATAAATGTTATCCCTCAAAACTCTTTTGTTTTTATAAGCAACTTGGATATGAAAATCCTATGCATGCATGTTATAGCTATTTTAGAAAATGAAGAACAAGCTTCACAACCTTGAATAAACTGTTAAAGATTTTCCTCAAAGCTTTAATTAACAGTGAATTTATTAAATATTTATACTATAAGCATATATGTTAATTAATCGAAGACTCACGAATACCCCTGAGTTATAAAAATCCAACATCTTTTAAAGAGCACTTGTCGTCCACCAGTGGTTAGTTATATAGAAATTCATAAGCCAAACTACTGTTTTCATTCCTTTTATGCTTCAGTACACTACCTTTTTCATTATATGCTGGTGACACTTTTTCTCAGAATTATTATCAGTGCTGTGGAGCAACCTTTCATTTTCCCTCTGTAGTGTATGTAAACAAAGCCTCTTATCACCTGCAAGAGCATATCTTTATATGTAGGCAAACCAAATGCTGAAAAAAATCTTATTCATTTTTTGTTTCAAACTAGCCTACAGCTAAAACTATAAGCTGGACTGTAAAAACTGGTTTCAAGGTAGACTTAGTCTTCTCTAGAAAACTGTACTGTTATATCACATATCTGTCACCTGCCTTAGGTTACTATTATCTGCAAGATGCCATAATTGTTAACTGAAGCACACAACACATTGCAATCAACAGTAAATTCTTTAAATGTTAATTATGCTTTGTATGCCATATGCTGAAAAAGTTACTCTGACCAATCCAAAAACCCAGTAACTAAACAAACAACTAAACAACCAGATAAATAAATATGGTATCCATGAGCTAACCTCTTCCAAAATGTATATATTTAACATAAATTGTATTGATTCTGTACATGATTAATACACACGTTTCAGTAGGTAAGGTGAACACTGACTAGTTAATAATCCAATAATTGTTTAGCAGAGCAAAAATATCAAGGTGCTTACAGTGTTGGGATTGAATAGCATTTGCTTTAACTAGTCTGAGACAGATGTTATGATACTGCAAATCTGATTATGACTTCTTTATCCTAGCAGATCACATTAGGAAAAAAAACATCATGTGTGGTAACAGGACTTAGTTGGTGAGGAATACATTTTAAAAGACAAGATTAATAGAGTTGTTGAGTCATATATGGCTTAATTACTAATTACTTGTTGTTGATAGGTGGATTAGGAGATTGATTCATTGCTGTTCTGTACAGTTTGGGCAACTCTTGGCAACATGGTTCTGTGGGCATTGTGCAATGGGAGACATGCTGTTGTGAACTTTATTATTTTTTTATCTTGTAACTCAGAAATGTAGCTTGTTTTTTGTGAAAAGCATTATTTTACTAATGTACTGCTTACTCACTGGGTGCTCATCATTATCTTGTTTAAATCTTGATTTCAGTAAAATAATTGGGATCTAACCACTTAGATTTGTTTAATCTTGAACTTGAACTTGCCTTCCCAGGAAGGAGCCAACGTTCCATTGATCTTGATAGAATGAGATGCATCCAAAGCTGAAAAAAGGAGATTTGATGAAAATATGAAAATGTAGATGGTTGTTTGGCTTAAGTGGATGTGGAGGTAGTTAATACTGACCAAAATGGAATGGAAAGTTAGTCTGTAGTTTGTGAATTTGGGAGTACAGGTATAAATAGATATATGTGCAATGTCAGAATTTATGTTGTGGTACTTCAATATGCATTTATTGTTTTAGTAGACTGGATATCTATTCATTTATTTTTAATATAAAACTGTTATGACACTGTATTATTATTTCAGTCAATCTTAAAGAGTGTAGTTATGATACTTACCCTTACCAAATCATGTAAAATTTGAAATTAAAAACACCAAATTTTCATTTACACCTGCTTTGCATTAATATAAGTGAGACTTATGTATTAGCTGTCTTTTATTAAAACATGCAACATGATTAGTGCTAGAGCAAAAATAATAGAAACTTCTTCATAACAGCAATATAATGCTGCAATGTGATATCTTAGTTTCCTCTTTGGCCATGAAATATGGCAGATCAGGTCTATGGAAAACAGTCATCTTTGGAAAGTTGGAGATGAAGGAGTGGATCCAGGAGCACATCATGGTCAGGTGTCAGGAGAGCAGATACAGAGATTAAAAAAATGAAGCACACAACATTGGTTTACTGCAGGGTGTTGTGCCCACTTTGCCTCAGCCAGCATGGATTCATTCAAGTATTTTGCAGAAAGTGAAAAAAAACATTTTATGGAGTCACCTTATTGGATAGCAGACATCTATCATGCAAAAAGCATTAACATGTATCATTTTGGTTGAATCTTCTGGAATTTTCATGGCGGCATTCTTCTGATCACTTTTAATGTTGTGCTTACTTGAGGATTCATAGCATATAGCCTAGACTGGTATGTATTCCTATACAGTATACATTCAGGAAGGAGATGAGGGATTGCTAAAGATTCATACTCTAACCGTACTTTCCATAATGCTAAATAGGCAGCATGAGCTCCAGATTTACTTAGTTCATTTTACTTCCTAAATACACAAAGAAGAACCTAGCAGATATGAAAATGTTTACCAGTTCTAGTGAACTGTTAATCATTGATCAAATACCGGTTTCTTCAGCATACCAGGTCAGCCTTACTCTGTATGTTTAACATCCAGGGAAAATATGTGTGGACTATGTTCATGAAAAGCAGATAAAGTGACTAAGACATAGTAAATGATGATTACAGTGCATCCCTGATTATGGGTCAGAGTCATCTCCTATTCTATCACCAAAATAAAGTTGAATAACCCTTACTAATTCTGAGTAGTCACATATCGATGGTTAAGGAGGGGACTGTAGTTACATTTTCTAACTAACAAACACTCCAGTGGAAGAACCATGGGAGCTTTATGCCAGCAGTCCTGCAATTTAAGAATTTCCTGAACCAGATGGGCTGGAGATATGACACACAATATATTAAATCCATTGCTCAGTAGTATAAGAATTCTTACCTCACTCTAAGTTAATTTCAGAGGAAGCAATTATACCAAAATCTTTTGGTCTCACTTAGATTAAATCACATGATTAATTAAAATTTTAATAGGCATTTCAGTTACTATAAAAATAATTACAATATCCATAACATTTATTGTTTCATTTTAATTTTAATGCTGGATTAAAATTAAAAATTCCATTCAACCCTGAAACACGACACTAGTATTTAATTTGCCACTGTAATGATGAAAACTCTAACTTATCCTTCTTCCACCACCCATCAAATATTCAGCAACTCTATCTACAATACTAAAAAGAAACTTTTTAAAATTAGAACAATCTTGTTAAAGTTTATAAAGTGTGTTAACACAATTTCTGTGTTTAATAGAATAATAATGTGCACACATTCTTCCCTTTAGATTTCTTTTAGTTTTGCCTGTGTAAATACTCTCATATGCTGTACATTGCAGCATAAACTAGAAAATTTGAATTGCATGTAAAATATCCACTTGCCTTGTAAGTAGTTTCAGAGGATGCACAATAGAAATTATCTCCTTCAGAGATTTGCATACAACAGCTGCCAGCTAAACATTTATATGTCCCTACCTTCCGCACCCTTTTAATATTAGTATCCAAGTCTTTATTAAAATACATGTTTAGTTTGTACTTTTTTATTTATAAAGGTCTGTCCCCTAAAATCTGTTTAGCCTCTGAATGAGAAGTAAGAATACACCGATTATTATTCAAGATTTACTTTATCCTTTGACTATCTACAAAATGTGTAATCTGCATAGCTGCAGTTCATTCTTTATTTGAATTATTAACTATTTTTTTCTATGTAGAAAATTCTTAATTATTTCCTTTTGATCACCCATTAACTTTTAAAATAACCTTTTTAATCGCTTTAGGGGTTACCCTTCGCTATAAATCTGTTATGTGGAGAATGAATTAACTATTGTCCTCTTCATCTTCTGAAATTAATTGTATCATCTTAACTTCCTGAATTTTCACTACATTCTTTTTTAACATAGGCAGGGTACATGCTGTTATAGTGTAACATGAAATTACTTGCTTAGATTTTATAACTTATTCTGGACACTAACATCTTTTATTTTCCTTTTTAAATAATGCCATACATTTTTTCTTCAAAACTAATGTTACCACATAAATAACAGTGCAGGTTATTATGTGATATTTGTATGTATGAAACAAAATTATACATTAATCCATAATATTTTGGTGTATTTTTAATGTGCTAATGTTCACATTCTAGACCATAATCACTCTACTTTTACTCATTTGAGTCCATATTCCTTAAGTCAGACTCCTTCAGTGGATGGTTCTCTGAATCCATAATACATTAAGGGAGGTTGTGAGACATCTGTTATGATACTTCAATGTGTAAATTTTTACTGTTAAATTATGCTAAGTTCTGCAGAAAATTTGCATTTGTTCATTTGTGTATAGATTACTTAATTTACCACCATGTCGGAAAGATCTGCACATCTGTGAAATGGAAATGATAGTGTCAAGGACTACACTAATTTCAGGACAAACAGTAGACAGTATTTTGACAGTGGGTTACCAGTGGAAATACAGATATAATGTTTTATTGTAATTTCGGATATCAGGCCTGGGAGAGAGTTTTTCATGGATGACAGTGAGAAGAGTGAAAGTTAAACTTTTTTTTTGTCAGAGTAGGTAGTCAAAACTTTGAATTCTTTCAACACCTGTCCTTTCCAGAATGGCTTAATTGAAAGGATTTTTTTAATGGGTATTTTTTTTAAACGCCGCGGTGGTATGGCGGTAGCGTTGTTACCTCACAGCAAGACGTTCTCCCGTTTGATTCTCGGCTTGGATTGGGAGTGTCTTCTGTGTGGAGTCTGCATGTCCTCCCCACGGTTGGGTAGCGTTCGAAAGACATGCATGCATAAATGGGCATGCCTTTGTTGAAGGTTGGGCGTCGAGCTGGCACCTCGGCGTTTCGTAAAAATCTACTGCCAATCATTAGCGGACCGGAGTTCCGCTGCGGCGACCCCTTACCGGGAAAAAGCCGAAAGACAAATAACAACAACATTAAATTATCACTTGTGACATAGGCAAATTTACATTTATAACCACAAAAAGACGTGAAACCAAAAACTATCCAAATACAAAGTAGTCCAACACCAGCAGCTGAGGTCGATTCAAGTTTTAATAAAACAAATACAAAATATAAGTGCTTTCGTCTCTTCCAAGAGACTTCATCAGATAACCATATTACACAAATACTTGGGTTTAAACAGACTTCCTACTGCTTTAGTCAGCATAATTAGCCCCACAAACCACAATTAGCCCTTAAATGACTTAAAACATCAAATCCATTTGTAACACACTACAATACATTTTGAACATTTAAAACGTTCTGTTTAAAATTTAAATCATCACAAAACATATAAAATATATGAGATACACAGTAAACTTAAAAAACTTCATAAATTACTACACCAAGGCAGCTCTTTCCTTTAATACAGGCTTGAGAGAAGCATAATCATTAAGTCCAGGAGGAAAGGTGGCTTTTAGTCTCAACTGCCATTTCAATTCCTTTTTTAGTAAAGTAAGTTTCCAATCCCCACATTAATGTTAGGTGTCAAGATATCAATAATACCAAACCTAAATCTGTTAAAATTTGCACATATCTTAGAATGCTTATAAAGAGCGTTAGTCTCCTTGTTTACACTTAAAACTGCAGTGGTGGTAGCGTTGTTGCCTCACAGTAAGATGTTGTCCTGTTCGATTCTCAGGTAGAGGGTCTTCTGTGCGGAGACATGCGTGAATGGGCGTACCTTCATTGAAGGTTGTGCATCAGGGCTGGCAACTCGGCACATAAAAATCTACTGCCAATCATTAGCGGACCGGAGTTCCGCTGTGGCAACCCCTAACAGGGAAAAGCCGAAAGACACAACAACAACAAGTCTCCTTGCTTACACTTATTTCATAAAGGTGCGTGTATATCCTTGTTTTAAAAGATCTCTCTATTTGCCAATGTAAAAGGCAGGAAACCCTTTACTTTTAGAACAACAGTTTCCCCTTTTAAATTCCACCCTACTACCTAAATTGTTCTCTAAAACTATGCAGTCACCCTTTACAATAAAAGGGCATTGTTTACATCTATCACAAGCTAATGTACCACTTTTCTGACCATTAACAGATGAACCTATTGTTTCAAAAATCTGTTTGAAATTCTTTTCTGTTTTTAAAGGAAAAAAGTGGTGCTTGACCAACTACTTCTTGAGCATCATTGTTCACTCTGAAGATACACCAATTTTTCTTAATAATATCTTGGGCACTTCAAGTGTGTTTGTTAAATTCAAGTACTAAAGCACTTTCATATCTGGCTTTGGGCTGGGGCTTATTGATCTTATTAAGTCCTGTCCCTAAAAGTGATTTAAAATTGGTACCCCAACCTTCTTGAACTTCATTAATGATGTCAGTCACTAGTTTGTTGGAGTAACCTCTATCTAAAAACATCTCTTGGACCTTAGCCAATTCTGTCCCTACATCAGTTTGTTCAGATGTCATCCTGGCTACTTGAATAGCCTGCCCTCTAACTAAATTTCTCTTTTGTACAAATGGGTGGTTACTTGTAATATGCAAGTAACTACTGTAGAATCTTTCCTTCCTAAAAACTTTAGATTTGAAATCACTGTTAGTGTGGGAGATAGTGGTGTTGAGATAGTTGATAGTGTTGGGGTTCCAGCCAGAGGTAAATTTAAAATAGTTGGAACATCCATTCAAGCACACCATGAATTCCTCAATTCTGTCTACTTCACCATCCCACAAAATAAAGATGTCCAAAAACCTGCTGTACAAATGTAGTTACTTGGCAAATGGACTCTTAAAAACATGTTCCTCTTCCCAGCCTAACATTACCAAGTTGGCATATGCTGGGGCACAAGGTGCACCCATTGCAAGCCTGGTAACTTGCTGGTAATACTCGCCTTGAAAGTGAATAAAGTTGTTGTCAAGAACCAACTCCGTAAGTTCACAGAAAAGAAGTAGTGTGCTACTAGTGAGGGAAGAATGATGATATAGGGTGTCATGAAAATGTTTTAAACCCTCGTTTTATTACTGAAAATAAATCTTTAACATCTATAGTGACAAAAATTAATTGTCATTTCCATAAAGCTTGTTTTAATTTTCCAAGGAAGTCCTAAGAATCATTGACCAGATGTTTAGTTTTAGAAACAACTTCTTTTGTGTAATGATCTATTCATACTGCCAACGGGTGAGTTTTGGAACCTTTGGCAGAAACTATAGGGCGGAAAGGGGGGTTCTCAATGCACTTATAAATTTTCGGAATGCCGAAAATGTTTGAAATAAAGGGGTGTAGTTGTTTCAAAAAATCATAAATCACTGGATCAATCCTGACCTCTACTAAATATTCCTCTAAATAAGAGTCAGTCCTATAAGCTATTCCAATTTCACTTTTAGATACTGGTGAGTAGGTCTCACAGTCAAGTAACATATTTGTCATTGTGTTGTAATCCTCTGCATCAAATAACACCACACCACCCCCCCCCCCTTATCAGGTTTCATCACCCTAATACCACAATCACTTCTTAGCTGCCTTAAGATGTCTATTTCCCCTGCATTAAGATTAGAAAAACATTTTTTTATGTTGAGCAAATACTTTATAAATGTCTTCTCTGACACAATTCTCAAAAACTTGAATAGTCAGATTTAAAAGTGGATTGAATGTACTGTGTCATCTTAATCCCACAGGGTTGTTGATATTTCTTTGCTCCTTAAAAATAAACTTAAATTCACAAATTTACATTTATACAAAACTAATCAAACTATACTGAATTAACATTAACAAAAATTATACTTTACATATATTGCTATATATCATATAACCTAAGCAACATTACATAAATTATTCAATTCCTGCACCTTTTCTTAAACAAGAAACATCTTTATTAAACCATCACTTATTACATAAGCAATCATGCATTTATATAAATGAAAATGAACCACACCGATACAATCCTAGTTGCAAGCATTTTCCATCATGAACCATACTGACACACTCCCAGTTGCAAACATTATACATCACTTATAATCTACCCAATTATTTTCAGTCAAACATTACATAACTTATTTAAGTCCTGCCTTCTTTTAAACCTCATTCCTCCCCTGTATGTATTGTTCCCAAAATTCCCAATTTTCCTATGTAGTTTGCTCCTACCTTTTTCTAAAGATCTCAATTTAAGTTGTTTTATCTCTATTACTATATTCATTACTTCTAATATAGTTGGTTTAGATTCTGATTTCAATTTTCTAGTAATTGCTTTCTGGCAGCCACCATAATAAGACATAACAAGGCCTTACCATGTCTAGGCAATTCGGATTCTGTATTATAGCTCAGAAAAATCATGAGATTCACAGTTTCCAACTGACAGTAAGGTAGAATTAACCATTTTGTTTACCATAGACTGCAAGTGAAGATTTTAACCATTGCAGATAACTGCTGTGATCACTGTGGAGAATTACATTGTTCCAGAGGAAGAGTAGACTTAAATTTGAGTTATTAGTAGGCATTTATTTTGTTAGTAGAGGCAGAAATGACAGTCACTGTGCTCATGATCATTGGATCCACCCATATGACCTTATGTAAGGTCAAGAACCCACATAGGCCTCAGTGACACCACATCCCAAGTTATCAACTTCTTGAATCAACCAGGGCACATTATGTCTTTCTAACCATAATCTGTATTTTTGTAAATGTTATAATGATGGCTCCCCTCTCTATTCATAGCAATGGCAAGAATAGAAAAAAGTATAGGCTTATAAATATCCTTTTTGATACCTGTAGAAATGTATCATGTACGTTTTTTTCTTTCTTGAATGGGTTACATCATCACATACATTCATATAGTTCTCCGATTCATTTTTTTCACAAAATTTCTTCTAAGCCTTGTTTGCTTTCTATTATTAGAATTCTACTTTTACTAGCCATATTTAAAACAACTGCAAGTGAAACTCAAATAAAGACTATAGCAAAGTTCATCTATGTATTTTATTATTCTTCATAATGTGACAGCACTTGTGAGAGGTAACATAGTTTTGACACTCAGGGGCAGAAGCAGTTTGCATACTATAACAATGTTTTATCCCTTTTTTAATTTCTCCAAGTCTTTTGGATTTCTAATACTATAATGGGAATGGACCCCATTCCTTAGTCAAAGTACGAATGAAGTTCATGAAATTAGTATTGTTTCAATCTTTGATGTCAGCCAGAAGGGTTCTTCACAGCACCCGCAATGTGTCCAGTAATGACTCCTGCAATCTGTATGGGGTTACATGTATTGGTAACATACCTAAATATGAGTGTAGATTCTTTTTTTATAAGATCCATTGCACCTACTACTATTGGAACTGTCTGGGTATTTTTCTTCCACATTGCTCTTGTTTCTGCCTGCAAACACTGATATCATCTCTGTACGCAAGACACTGTAGTCACTGGGTGTGGCGATTTCAATGCTCTATGCTACTTTTGTCTTCTTTTCATGGACCACTATATCTGGTTTTCTAGCATCTGTCTTTTGAACTGTTGGTAATGGGTGATCCCATGTGATGTAGACCATCATTTTCTGTGATGCTTTGTGGTTTATGTTTCCAGTGTTTCTCAGTCACTTCAATGCCATAATGTTTGCACAATCACCAGTGCAACAGTCTTGCCACATTATTATGTCTTTCAGTATACAGTCCTTCTGCCATTAGTATGTCACAACCAGCAGCAAGGTGTGCCACTGTTTCCAATTCTGTTTTACAAAACCTACATTTGTCTGTTTCTCCCACATGTTCAATGGACTTTGCAAGCCAATGTGTACGTAGCCCACTATCTTGTGCCATCAATATTAACCTTTCATCTCTTGGTTTGAATTTGCCTCTCCTTAACTATTCCTACTTTCATTCCTGATCAACATGAGGTTCTTCCAGAAGTTTTCTATACTTGCAAATATATTTATGTACTTTCCACATTTCTTGCCTTCTCATCTAGTCCTTCACCTTATATTCTTTCTTTTGTGTTTTGGCACATTCACTTGCTGCCTGATTTTTATCTGCTTCTGGTTTTATTTCCATTCCTGCTTGATGCTGATATGTTTCTGCTAGACTAAGCAGAGAAGTCATTTTAGATTTATTCCCTTCATGTTACAAAACTTTCACTACTTTTGGGTCTTATGAGATCAGCAGATATGTGTGCAGTCCCATGATTGCAGATGTATACATGTGATTAATTTCAAGGAAGCCCACCCCTCTTTTGGAATGGGGAATATATAATCTTGTATGCACTGATTTTTATAAATCATTTGGTGAGCATGAAGCATACTTCTTTTTTTCCTGTCTAATCTAGCCAACACATTTTGGGGCCAGTCAATCACTCCAAAACTGTAGGTTAGGACAGGAAGAGCAAATTGTTTTATAGCTTGAATTTTGTTCCTAGATGTTAATGCTGTTTTCAGGATTAATTTAAATCTTCTAAAGTATTCTTAAGTTTTCTTCACATTTGTTCATATTTTATTGTTCATCCTTCATTTCCCAAGTATTTATACACTCTCTTCCTCAAGTTTTTTTATATCACATTCTTGTCCCAAACTGATGTTTTTTTGTTGTTGCAGTTTTCCTGCTTTAAAGGTTGCTTTTGCACATTTATCGAGACCAAATGACATTCATATATCATCTGAAAAAGTTTTGATAACTTGCAGTTGTCCTTTTAGTTCCTCATCTGATGAGCTATACAATTTTAAATCATCGATAAAAAAATGAAGATGAGAAGTTTTCATACTGTTGTTTTCTACAAGACAAATTATAGCCATGGCTTTAAAATTACTATTGTTTTGGCAGCACAAGTTTTTACTCTCAAACACTTAGCAGCACATACTGACTGACTTTAAAATAATACAGTCAATATAAAATTAAATATAAAAACAAATTAATTAACAGAATAAACAAAACTGTAAATATTAGGTATGTACTGTATCTTACCAATTTATTGACTAAAAGTAAGATTCAGTACATACCTAATATTTACCAGAACAATAGCAATTTTAAAGTTTTTTATGATTTTACTTTTTTTCACAAAAGGGTTTAAGTATAGTAATTATTTGGAGCACATGACCTTGTTGTAGTGTAATGATCAAAGTTTTTTTATCTGAAGAAGTTTGAGTTACTATACCAAATGAAAAGAGCTTCATGTTCATTGTTTTTTAACAAATAAATCTGTGGACTGAGAACCGAGGACTGTTTCTTCAGTTGCTATTGTTATTCTTTGTATTTTAGTCCTAATTACTACATGTTCATTTGTTTTATCAAATGTCTGACCTTTTGGGTTTTATTGACCTTCTGCAGTCTATTTCTTTAATTGATCTTAATATATCTATCTATCTCTATTAAATCAAGCAAATCTTCTCTTCGCTCATTTTTTCTAAACTGAGGGCACATTTTGTATTTTCCTTTTCTTGCCGGCATTCTATAGAAAGTTCTATAGCATCTTCCTGTCCTGTGGCACATTCTCTTCAGTTTCATCCTGTGCCATCCATTGCTCTGTCATATGGGAACTCACTGGCCTATCACTCCTCAACACTGAAAGTGTCAGAGTTTCCACATTTTCCTGTTCCTTCCCTTGCTGTCAAGCTTCGAGTGAATGTTTATACTTGTTTCTTGTTCAAGGCTCCAAAATAACTTCATATGGCACCTAACCAATTTCTTCCTGTTCCACTGGTTTCCCTTAATTTGGATATCTGTTGCTCTATCCTGTTGTGGTGCTTTATGAATTAGATTTTCTACACTGAATCCTTCACTTTGCAGGTATTCCATAACCTCAGTTTCTATTTCTTTAACTTCTCCATTACTAATCTCCTTTTCTACGTTTCCTTTTTGTCTTCTTATTTTTTGTGTTGTAAAGTTTTCCATATCCAGATTCCTTTGTCTGTATTTCTCTTCAAATATATTTGGTGCTGTTCTTTTTGTAGTGGTTAGTTTTGCTTTCTCATTTGTATAAGTATTTCACCATATTAAATCTCTTTTTTCTTTATCATGTCCATATTTCTTCTTCAGATGTCTCCTGATCTTCCTGCTTCTCCTTGCTTTGTGGACTCGCTCCATCTTGCTGTGATGTAATCTATGTTAGACCTTTTACACCAAATCCTTCACTTTGCATACTCCATAACTTCAACTTCTATTTTTTTACTTCTACTTTACTAATCTTCTTTTTCACATTTCCTCTTTGTGATATTATTTTCTTTATTGTGAAATGTTCCATATCTGGATGTCTTTGCCTCTATTTCTCTTTGAATATCTTTGAGGCTGTCTTTGTTATACTGATTAATTTGGCTTTCTCCTTTGCATAAATATTGCACCATATCAAATATGTCTTTCTTTCCCATGCCCATATTTCTTTTTTATACTTTTCAAATATCTCTAGGATTTTGTTAATTAGATTTTCGCACTTCCTCAGATGCTTCTTTTTCCAAACAGGTCAATGTTTCTTGATCTACATACTGTTTTTCACAAAGCTGTTGTATTAATGAATACAAATTTTTATTTGAAGCTTCTGACAGTTTTTTTTTGTAGAAGTATTTTTTCTTTCCTCTAATTCTCTCTTTTTGTATATCTTGTGTCTGGAAATTCTGGGCTTTTTGCATAATAGTAACAATACATAATTTCTTTCTTATCCTGAATAGTCCACTTTATCACCTTTATGGCTCTTCTTTGGCCTATCAGTTTTTGTGATTTTTGTGGACTACTAGTTTCTATATGTATTTTAAGAAGAGGGAGGAGCATAGGGTGATGTACAAGAGTGGAGGAAGATGCACACAGTTGGATTATATCCTATGCAGGAGGGCCAATTTGAAGGAGATTGGAGGGCCAATCTGAAGGAGATTGGAGACTGTAAAGTGGTGACAGGGGAAAGTGTAGTTAGTCAGCATAGAATGGTGGTCTGTAGGATGACAATGGTGATCAACAAAAGGAGGAGGAGTGTGAGAGCAGTGCCAAGAATCAAATGGTGGAAGTTAGAAAAGGGTGATTGTGAGGTGGAGTTCAGGGAAGAGTTAAGACAGGCACTGGGGGGTCTATATTACATGATCGAATGATTAGGTGATCGAACACCTAAACATTGACCATGTAATATCGAACTTCAAAATAGAGAATGCTGCCAGGAAACGTTAACATTGGCAACAAAAAAAGTTAACTTTACAGCCAAACTAAGTGGGGGGGCTTTTCCCCCTACACCCCCTGGCATGGGGGGTTGTGCCCCCCATCCCCTTAACTAAATATACCAACTCCGTGATTGCTCCACAGTGGAGAAAATGGCAAAATCCAGTGAACTGCCAAGGGACATCTTTCCCTGCATTAAATTGACCATCCACTGTTTTTTGCTTTTGACATTATGTGGTCAATGTTTAGGTGTTTGATCGCCTAATCATTTGATCACATAATATAGACCCCACTGGGGGACAGTGAAGAATTACCAAATAGCTGGATAACTACAGCAGAGCTGGTAAGGGAGACAGCTAGAAAGGTGCTTGGTGTGACATCTGGACAGAGGAAGGAGGACAAGGAGACCTGGTGGTTGAATGAGGAAGTACAGGAGACTATACAGAGGAAGAGACTGTTGAAGAAGAAGTGGGATAGTCAAAGAGATGAAGAAAAGCGCAGTCTGGGTCTGAACTGTCTGCAAACAGCTAAAGTTAACTTTGAACATAACACCACTTTTAAGTATTCAACTGCGGTACCACCTTTATCATTCTTATAAGAAAAGTGCAGTCCGGGTCTGAACTGTCTGCAAACAGCTAAAGTTAACTTTGAACCTAACACCACTCTTAAGTATTCAACTGCGGTACCACCTTTATCATTCTTATAAGAAAAGTGCAATCCGGGTCTAAACTGTCTGCAAACAGCTAAAGTTAACTTTGAGTATGTGTCTACCTGTTTGAGCCAATATTCATTTTCCCCTGGAGAGCACTCTGCTTTGGCTTGTAAGCAACCCCCCCCCCACCCCCACACACAAACACACATCTTCCACTTTCTCTCTTATTCCTTTCTGTTAGCAAATAGTATCCATAACTGATCAATATTGTGTTTGTTAATTTAAACTGAGACCACAGTAGCCTAGTGATACAAGGTTATCCTGTTTTTCCACATGAGAAATGGTTAAGAAATGACTTACAGTTTCAGAGCAGTCCTTGGTCAATTGTTATTGTTTCTTAAACACAAACTTGTCTTTGCTTTGGCTCATTAGCAGCAATACAAAGAACTGCCTGCTCACACCCTTGTTCTCCCCTCCCCCTTCCCTGTTTATTACCTTAAGACAAACCCAAAGTTAACAAATATTACCTGTGGCAGGCACCATTTTTAAAACTACAATCCACTCTGCTACAGGCCCCATGAGGAGCTCAGTGTCTCTCCAGTAAGTGTTTTACAACTGTAAATGCCTATTTATGTTGAATTGTATTAGACATTTTACAACTGTATATGTTTATGTTGAATTGTGTTAGATGTCTAATATGATTTATGCTTTATTATTGGAAGTTACTATGGCATGCTAGCATTTTGTCTGCACCAAGTTGTTTTTAGTATAATAGTATGGTCTATTTGCATAGCTGCACCTTGTTCACTAATGTTATTCATGTAATTGTGTTGTGTGTAGACAGCTCATACTGGTGTCTAATTATTTCTATATAATTGTGCTGTTACTGGTGGATAGAATCACATTAGACAACCTTGACAGAGTGCTGCTTGCTATATTTTTATCTGTGACTGCATAACTGTCTGAGGTTTCTTCTAACATATGTTTTTCCAATTGGCTCAGTATCTGCATATACCAGCAGTTGGTTCAAGACATATTTTCCTGCATACAGTAGCTATTTGCTCAGTTTGTTTTTTGTAATCTTTATAATATATATTTACCATCTCAAAATGCTTACTCCTCTCTGTACTCTTCTTTTCTAGACCTAACACCACTCTTAAGTATTCAACTGCGGTACCACCTTTATCATTCTTATAAGAAAAGCGCAGTCCAGGTCTGAACTGTCTGCAAACAGCTAAAGTTAACTTTGAACCTAACACCACTCTTAAGTATTCAACTGTGGTACGACCTTTGTCATTCTTATAAGAAAAGCACAGTCCATGTCTGAATTGTCTGCAAACAGCTAAAGTTAACTTTGAACCTAACACCACTCTTAAGTATTCAACTGTGGTACGACCTTTGTCATTCTTATAAGAAAAGCACAGTCCATGTCTGAACTGTCTGCAAACAGCTAAAGTTAACTTTGAACCTAACACCACTCTTAAGTATTCAACTGCGGTACCACCTTTATCATTCTTATAAGAAAAGTGCAGTCCGGTCTGAACTGTCTGCAAACAGCTAAAGTTAACTTTGAGCATGTGCCTACCTATTTGAAACAATATTCATTTTCCCCTGGAGAGAACTCTGCTTTGGCTTGTAAGCACCCCCCCCCCCACACACACACACACACTCATCTTCCACTTTCTCTCTTATTCCCTTCTGTTAGCAAATAGTATCCATAACTGATCAATACTGTGTGTTTGTTAATTTAAACTGAGACCACAGTAACCTACTGATACAAGGTTATCCTGTTTTTCCACCTGAGAAATGGTTAAGAAATTACTTACAGTTTCAGAGCAGTCCTTGGTCAATTGTGATTGTTTCTTAAACACAAACTTGTCTTTGCTTTGGCTCATTAGCAGCAGTACAAAGAACTGCCTGCTCACACCCTAGTCCCCCCCTTCCCTGTTTATTACCATAAGACAATCCCAAAGTTAATAAATATTACCTGTGGCAGGCACCATTTTTAAAACTACAACCACCCTTGTCACTATCATATGTTCATTTATCAGTTAACTCTGTTACCCGATTGTTTCCAGCCCCCTCATAAGAGCAACTAACAGGGTTTCTACCCGCTTCGCTCCCCACCCTGCCCCTTATTCCCTCCTGCCCCCAGTGGTCCCACCTTTATTACACTCACAAACCCCTCATATCTTTCCAATAGCCAACCACAGTGCTAACCCAACACTACCTCTTCCATCTTCCCACTACTATCACACCTCCTCAACTAACACGTACAAGCATACCTTACCTATGTTCACTGCATGCACTCTCCTTGCATATCTTTCATCCTTCCAAATCTCCGTCATTTCCCCACTCAACCACTACGACTGAACTACTAATCACACCACCACTCATGTCTCACCCTCACTCAGCTCCCCTCCCACCAACTCAAGAACCATCCCTATGTACCCCCACATATTCTACCAAATATATTACTCAAACATAAAGCATCCCTACAACTTAACATAGTAACCCTACCACCATACCTATTACCCACAGAGCACAATCATAAAGTTTCTCTTATAAACAAACACATTCAAAAACTGAGAAAACTAATAACCTCATGCATATCAAAACTAGCCCTAAGTGGAGACATCCACCCCAACCCTGGCCCTACCATCTCCAACCCCAATCCTCATAATCAGACTACAAACCACAACTTCTCCCATATTACAGCCAATAGAAAGCCAGTGACTTCCTTCTACTAAACCTAAATATTAGAAGCATATCCAACAAAGTCCATGAACTCCATGCCACCATAGACTTGTACTCCCCAGATATAGTCATCCTGACAGAAACCTGGCTAAAATCTCACATTACCAGTGAGCAAATCCTCCCTACCGTTTACGGCATACTAAGAGTAGAACGGCTAAACAAGAAAGGAGGCGGTGTAGCTATAATATTTAAACAGCATCTAAACATCCAGATCTTAAAATCATCAGCTCCACAAATAGGCAATGAAGAAATAATATATACCAACCTCAAAATAAACCAAAATAAAACCATCAACATAATTGGATGCTACTTCCCACCTGGCCAAAACATCCCTCCACTAGAAAACCTCCTCAGCTGGTCTACCCACCATCACCCCCAAGAAACTATCATTTTAGGTGATTTCAATATTGACTGGCAATCCTGTTCTGGCAACCATCCAACCCATCATGTAAACCTTCATGGCTTCACCCAACTAGTCCAGTCACCAACCAGGATAAATAAAAACTCCAGCAAGCACACTACCCTGGATTTGATACTAGTCAGTAAGAATCCCCAGTCATATATAACAGGCTGCTTATCAGATAGCCTCAGCGATCACTCCCCAACATTCCTACTAAAAAAATACCTATACCAAGCTAAACCTGTCATCTACCATCAAATACGTAAAAAAATAAACTTTAACCCACTCACATTCATCTCACCCCTCAAAGAATGCAACTGGCATTCTCTAAAGTACCTTCTTGAGCATCCTTAATTACCATGCCCCCATAAGACTTTCCAGAACCAAAGTACACCCCTCCCCATGGCTACAGAAAACCACTAAGTCAGAAATGAAAAACAGGGATAAAGCCTGGGAGCACTGGCGCAAAACCAAAACCCCCTCAACTAGACAGAAATTCTTAGAACTATGCAATAGAGTCAAAAAGCTAATAAAACAGGACAAATTCCAATACTACCAGTCTGCCCTAGACTCCTCCCTACACAGCCCCAAACAATTCTGGTCCTCCATAAACTCCTTCCTCCACCCAGGTAAAGTCAGTACCCCTCTACCTAACATCCCTCACTCCTCAGAAAATATTGCTACCTCATTCAACACACACTTCACACAAACTATACTATCACTAGCTAAACAACACAAAACCCCCTCCCCTCCAACCCACACCTTCAACTAGTAATCTCCCAACTGCCTTCTCTTTTTCTCCTGTACCTACCTCCAACATAAAAAAACTCTTAACTAAACTTAAGCCCACCAAATTAGCAGCAGACAACCTCCCAAGTGAATACCTACAAATCGCAGTTGATGCAATGGCCTACCCAGTATCCATCTTGATTAACCGATCTCTGTCAGAAAGTTACGTTCCCACACTGTGGAAAGTATCACATATAATTCCCCTCCATAAAGGCAGACCCTCCACAGAACTAACCAATTACTGCCCCATAGCTATTCTCTCTCCACTCTCCAAAACACTAGAGAGATGCATACACTCTCAGGTCTCAGACTACCTCCTTACTAACAACCTCCTTTCCAATACTCAGCATGGTTTCTGACCAAACCATAGCACCACCACTGCCTTACTCTCCTTTACTAACACATCCTTCAGCATAAAAACAATGGCTGTCTCTTCTCTACTACTTTCCTAGACCTATCTAAAGCATTTGACATGGTCCCACACAAACAACTTATCTCTGTCCTCAATAAGCTATCCTTTTCTCAATCAGTCACCAGCTGGTTTCAGAGTTACCTGTCTGACCGCCAACAATCCGTTGTATGGCAGAATGACATATCTCCCCAACTACCTGTCTCCATAGGGGTTCCCCAAGGATCCATCCTTGGACCCCTACTCTTTTCTGTTTTCACCAATAATTTAGCCTCTGCCACTAAACATGGCACACTCATACAATACGCAATGACTCAACCATCATCTGCTCAGCCCAGTCCCTACCCAAACTGCAAAAAGTCACACAGGAAGCCTTTTCCTCTGTTGAAACTTGGTTATCCGATGCCCAATTAATACTCAACCCAAACAAAACTAAACTACTCATCTTCCAACCCACCAAACATACTCAAAACAACTCTCACTTTAACATCACAGCAAAAGACAACACAACTATCTACCCAACTGAACACACCAAATTGCTAGGAGTGGAAATAGACAATAAACTAAAATTTGGCATTCACATATCCATGACCATAAAAAAGTCCACAAAAAACTAGGAGCGTTATATAGAAATAAGCAACTTCTCACCAAAGCAGCAAAGATTTCAATCGCAAATTCCCACCTTATCTCCACCCTACTTTATGCCTCTCAAATATATACCAACCTAAGGCAATGCGATCTAAACAAGCTAGATACCTGCTACAACAAAATTGCCAAATTCGCCACAGGGGCATTCTACCGTAGTCACCACTGTCTCTCACTTGCTGAACTGGGCTGGCTTGAACTCCCTCACCTCCTTCAATGGTATCAAATTTCACTCGCCCACAAACTAGTAAACCATCCACTAAATGTCCCATCCATCCAGAATCTACTCCAACCCTATCGCACCACCAGACCACTAAGATCCAGCAACAAAAATCACTTGCAGATCACTAAAGCCAATAACTCTGCTGGTGAAGCACTATTCTCTTGCACCATAGCCAAATTATGGAACTCCCTCCCACCCACATTACCTTCATACCATCATGCACCCACTTCAAAACTTTACTAAAAGTGCACCTAAAAACATGCTGGCTATGCCCTTGCAACTCCCACTCTAAAATCACCCACCCCATCCAACCACTACCTTTCTTTCCACTCCACTAAATACCTTGATTATAGCAAGCTCAGATGCTCACAAGCCTAGTACTTATTATACAGCAGGAACTTCTTATTGTAACATTTGTTAATGTCTGTTATGTACTTCACAGATAAAGATTATAGTTGTCTACTGATGTACTATGTTCTTCATCTGTAAATATGTTGTAAGTAATTGCTATGTTATATTGTTAATCGCTATGTAATCCATTGTAACTACTGTCTGTTTATTTTAACTGTGGAGCTTTTCTCCCCGGGCCTCTGCTAAAAATAGACCTACGTCCAGTCGGACACTCCTGGTCAACATATGTAAATAAATAAATAAAAATAAATAAATAAGTAGACAGGCATATAATGAGATGAGGCGCATGGCAAAGAGAGAGGTGGCGAAGGCTAAGGATAAGGCATATGGACACTTTTATGAAAGGTTGTACACTAAAGAGGGAGAAAAGGACCTGTTCCAATTGGCTAAACAGAGGGGCCAAGCTGGAAAAAGATGCACAGCAGGTAAGGGTGATAAAAGATAGTGAGGGAAACGTACTTAAAAGTGAGGAGAGTGTGTTGAGCAGATGGAAAGAGTACTTTGAGGG
This sequence comes from Protopterus annectens, assembly GCF_019279795.1. NCBI lineage: Eukaryota > Metazoa > Chordata > Ceratodontiformes > Protopteridae > Protopterus > Protopterus annectens. The sequence goes on along the minus strand of NC_056726.1, from coordinate 503,261,638 downwards.
GCTGATGAATGAAGAGAATGAGAGAGAGAGAGAGAGAGAGAGAGAGAGAGAGAGAGAAGGTTGGATGATGTGAGGATGGTGAATCAGGAAGTAAAACAGATTAGTAAGGAGAAAGTAAGGACAGCTATGAAGAGGCTGAAGAATGGAAAGGCTGTTTGTCCAGATGACATACCAGTGGAAGCATGGAGGTGCTTAGGAGAAATGGCAGTGGAGTTTTTAACCAGATTGTTTAATGAAATCTTGGAAAGTCAGAGGATGCCTGAGGAATGGAGGAAAAAGTGTTTTGATGCATATTTGTACAACTAAGGGTAATGTGCAGAGCTGTAGTAACTATAGAGGGATAAAGCTGATCAGTCACAGCTTGAAGTTATGGGAAAGAGTAGTGGAATCTAGGTTAAGAAGGGAGGTGAGGATTAGTGATCAGCAGTATGGTTTCATGCCAGGAAAGAGCACTACAGATGTGATGTTTGCTCTGAGACTGTTGATGGAGAAATACAGAGAAGGTCAGAAGGAGTTGCATTGCGTCTTTGTGGATTTAGAGAAAGCATATGACAGGGTGCCTAGAGAGGAGTTGTGGTATTGCATGAGGAAGTTGGGAGTGGCAGAGAAATATGTAAAAGTGGTACAGGATATACAAGGGTAGTGTGACAGTCATGAGGTCTGCAGTGGGAGTGATGGATGCATTTAAGGTGAAGGTGGAATTACATCAAGGATCAGCTCTGAGCCCTTTCTTATTTGCAATGGTGATGGACAGGTTGACATATGAGATCAGACAGGAGGCCCCATGAGCTATGATGTTTGCAGATGACGTTGTGATCTGTAGTGAGAGTAGGGACCAGGTTGAGGAGACATTGGAGAGGTGGAGATATGCTCTAGAGAGGAGAGGAATGAAGGTCAGCAGGTCTAAGACAAAATATATGTGTGTGAATGAGAGGGAGGATAGAGGAATGGTGAGGATGCACGGAGTAGAGTTGGTGAAGGTGGATGAGTTTAAGTACTTGTGATCAACATTTCCGAGTAATGGCGAGTGTGGAAGGGAGGTGAAGAAGAGAGTACAGGCAGTGTGGAGTGGATGGAGAAGAGTATCAGGAGTGATATGTGACAGATGGTTACCAGTAAGAGTGAAAGGGAAGGTCTACAAGAGGGTAGTGAGACCAGCTATGTTACATGAGTTGGAGAAGGTGGCGTTGACAAAAAGGCAGGAGTCAGAGCTGGACATGGCAGAATTAAAGATGTTAAGATTTGCACTGGGTGTGAGGAGGATGGACAGGATTAGGAATCAGTACATTAGAAGGTCAGCTCAGGTTGGACAGTTTGGAGAGAAAGCCAGAGAGGCGAGATTGCATTGGTTTGGATATGTGCTGAGGAGGGATGCTGGGTATATTGGGAAAAGTATGCTAAGTATGGAGCTGTCAGGTAAGAGGAAAAGAAGAAGGTCTAAGATAAGGTTTATGGATGTGGTGAGAGAGGACATGCAGGTGGTTGGTGTGACACAGCAAGATGCAGAGGACTCCCCAGACTCTGGAATAGATTGCCCATACATGTAAAGCAGAGTGCCTCTTTGGACCTCTTCAAGAGGAACCTTGACGATTGGATGGGAGAAAGAAAATTCACCCCAGGGATCACGTCAGTCACCCTGCTAGACAGGGGTCCAGGAAAGTAAATAATGTGGGAAGAAATAGCCAGGGAATTGTTATGGCTAGGCTTGTATAGGCCCTAGGGCTGATAGCCTAGTACCAACCTATGAACCTATGAACCTATGAACAGGAAGAAATGGAAACAGATGACCTGCTGTGGCAACCCCTAATGGGAACAGCCAAAAAGAGAAAAAGATTACTTTCTTCTACAACAGGGGGACCATCCTCCTCCTGGGCCTGGCCTGGCCCCATTGTAGGAATGTTTCCATATTTTAAGGATTCTACACTCTCATCTTTTCCAGTCCTGGTACCAGTGTGCCTACCAGGATTGGGCACTTTTTTATCCTGGGTCTTGTGCACCCAGCTATCTTTTTTAATTTTTGACCTACTTCTGTCCATGATATTTTCTATATAAATACAGTCTATATATCAGTGTCATCTTGGTGAGATTTTGTGAGAAACAGGGTTCACCTCATGAAGGTACTCAACAAGACTTGAGGATGAATTCAGTTTCAGCAGTACTACTCTGTTTTGCTTGCTGACTTATCATCTCTCCATTCAGTTTATGTACAGAGAATGGACTGCTGGAGAAGGCATAGACAGTAAGAAGGAATGCAGCATGTAGTGTCTACTTCAAAAAGTTGTTTTTCAAAGTGGTGTAGGTTAATGGGTTTTTAACACTTGGGTACATAACTGTGAAATGTTGAGCATTAAAAATCATAGCAGATGGTCAGCAAAGGAGCACTTTTTATTTTTTCACAATGGAATGTCTTTTTACAGTCGATCTTACAATGATAGCAGTATAAAATTATTCTACAGGCTTAGCTTAGTCATTTAATAAAGTCTGCACCACTAAACAGTGCTGTCTTTATGAAGTAAATCTTTAAATCTAAGATAAGCGGGGCTAATCCAGGGGGCAGAAAATCATGCATAAGTCATAGCAGTTGGAAAGTATGTTTGGGTAGCCAAAAAATACTTGTTTATGGTGACTACAAGCAGATTAAGCTTGTATTTGGCACATGCAGCAGGTTGCTTAATGCTACAATTCAATTGTAAAAAAAAAATCTAAAAAAAATAGATTTGTAGAAGATCACATATAAAAATGACAACCATATAATTATGCATCAAAAAATCTTGGAAGTGGTATATAGATTGCAAACCACCCATATGATTACTGGATATAAAAGGTATAGGTTTTTGGAAGCAACACATATTAGCAAAGTGATGTGAGTTGAGTGGTAGAAAGAAAATACATGCTATTACTTGAATTGTGTGGAATGAAGATAAGCTGGTGAAAGATACAAAGGGAACAGGGAGAAACCAAACTGAGGAAAATGGACATGGGATAAGAGAAAGGCAAAGGAAATAATGTATACAAAGAAATATGAAATACAAACAAAAACAGTGAAATTACTAAATAAAACAAAGAAAACCTAATAAGAGATACATTAAACAGAGATTTCATGAAGTGGAAAAAAAGGTGCACAGACTGATGAAATAGTACCAGTCAAGTGGCTATAGATATTTATTTTATTTACCTTTACAGCTATGACCTGATCCCAAATGGACAAAACACACAGTTGTAAAACTGAGAAAGTATATTTACATAGTTATGCAATCAATTTTAAACCAATATATACAGTGGCGAATATTTTACATACAGTTGTATATGCAGAGAAGCTGAATGAGAATATACAATCATTTATACGCTGTGAAAACAGATATACATGATAAAAGTCCATAGACAAGGAGGAGCAGATACTCAGCATGTGAGGTTTATGAGTTGGGTAAGTGAACGACAGTGTAATCAAAGAAACACAAAATAGGTGCAGGTCTGTGACTTTTGGGAAGGTGAACTGAATGACTTAGGAAACATGCTTATCAAAGAATAAAGAAAACTGTGAAATCTGAAACAAAGTAGGCATAAGAAATTAATAGCGATTTCTGTACCATGAGGTGGAGAAGACAAGAGTAGGAATGCTCATCCATTTCAGCCCAATAATTTTTGTGAGTGCAGGCACCTAAAACTGTGACTAAAATAATAAATTAACAGTGATTTCAAACAGAAATAAATACAAAGAATAGTACTAAGAATGCCATCACTTTTCTTTGTGTTAACAAAACATCTATAAAACCAAAAATTTATAGTCTTGAAAATGACCAATCAAACCATGGAACTGCACTGTTTCCAGATGGAAGTGTGCTTAACTGTACATGTTTACCTTGGGGCTTTGTCTCAGCAGAGAAATAGTTGTGGTTAAGGGCTAGCATATGATGTTTCAGAGAACTGGAAGAGGAGCAACTCTACATGAACTGTTGCATATATTACTTCTGTGGTCTGATGAATTCTCTTGTGTCCACATCAAAAAATAACTTTACAGTTTTTTTTTTTACTCAGAACATAACATAACTGTCATTATTCCTTTCTCATTTACTAAATATGGGGTCCATAAGGTAGAGAGACACTGTGCAACTCTAGCATCATACCATGTTGAGATAAGTTATATTTCTGTATAGGGTGGCTTTTCCGACACCACACAATTTTAACAAAACTGAGTCAGTGAATACTCATTTGCCAAACATTTCAGCTTTTCCCATCCAATGTTATGCAGCAGTAAGCTAAGTTCCTGTTAAATTAATATTTTCTCTGTAAAGGCATATTTATTTCCTTCTTATTTTAAGTTTTACTTACATTCCTTCCCATTCATTCAACCTAGATGCTTGCTGTCCTTTTAGCTTTCTTTAATTTGTTACTTCAAGCCTATAAAACAGTGTATAATTGCTAGGTCATTCTTCAACATTGCATAAGGCAATGTAAAGTGAGCAATTTATCATTTACACATTAATATCCCTTATATAATTATTGTGTCTTGCTAACTTACTATACTATGTCTAGTTCATGGTGTTTGCTTTTATTTATTTATTTATTTATTACTTTTTGTCTGTAACACCATGTAAATATTTGCAATTGTTGTAAGATGTGCTTATAGTATTTTAGTCTTGTCTTTGGTAATTGCATGTTTATCTTCGGATATGGTACCACATGTCTATTTTTAAATAATATATCCAGGAAACTCCTTTATGTCAGCTGGTTTCTAGACACAGTCTATAACTAAGTAAGGAAAACAGTGTTTGCACATAAAGTGACCATATATTTTAGATTTTTTTCAGCAGACAGAATACTGATATGACATTATTACACGAGAGAGAGAGTGGTTCAAAGAGAATCTGAAATACTGATGAGTAAGCATCGATGTCTGAATCCATTATAGAAACCTTAATAGGGTATATCCATCCTAATCCATAAAATATTAAAATTAACATTTTTCTAGTCTAAATGGTATTATCAGGGCAGATAAAGTTTATGTAAAATTAAAATGCCTGTAGGTGAATTGGTGCTACTGTGAATTTCTGGCTAGAATAACATTAACTTTCTAATTTTTAATACATTCAGAATCGATTTGGCAGCTCCTCAGCTGAGAAAACCTTTAAATTTATTGGGATAATTTTCAAAGATATGATGAAATGTCTTTCTAACAGGTCTGAGCTGGCGTAAGAACCCACATAACCACATTTACAAGACACTTTTAGAGTTTTTTAAGGTATTAAGGTTTGTTAGTTGGTACAGATGCCTCTTTAGTTTTGCAAAGTATGTCACATACATTGCTAGACCAGTGACATAGAAGGACAAAACTCTGGTGGTGACTTGAGTTTGAATAGCTATCCTATTGCCTCTCTAAAATCTTAGAAAAGTGTATTCACAAACAACTTCTGGCACATATAACTGATGAAAATCTCCTGACCCCTACTCAACATGGCTTATGCCCACACCATAGCACATCTACCGCCCTACTGTCCTTCACTAACTCCATCTTTACCTCTCCTAACAACAAACTAGTATCATCCCTCTTCCTAGACCTCTCTAAGGCTTTTGACACTGTTTCACATAACCTCTTGCTCTCCAAGCGTTCTTCCCTCAATCTGTCTTACTCGACCCTTAACTGGTAATCCTCTTACCTATTTAATAGAACTCAATCTGTCAAATGGTTATCAGCTACCTCACCTTTCCTTCCCATTCAAACTGGAGTCCCTAAAGGCTCCATCCTGGGCCCCCTACTGTTCAGCATTTTTACTAATGATCTCTTCCAGTCCTGTCCTCACTCTAAACTTACTCAATACGCAGATGACTCTACGATCATCTCTACCTCTGACAACCTAACTCACCTACATACATTCAAACAAGACACACTTCTCTCTGTTGAAAGATGGCTCACCACTAGCCAACTCCTACTTAACCCTAATAAAACTAAACTTTTTCTTTTCCTTCCCAAACCTCTCCAACATCTCAAAACCTCTATCTCGATCTCTTCTCTAAACAATACAGTTATTTTGGTAAAGTCTCACACCAAACTTTTTGTTGTACACATCGATGAACTAAAATTCAACATCCACATCAAGAATTGCATCAAAAAGACCCATCAGAAACTTGGACTATTATACAGAAATAAAAAATTCCTTACACAGGAATCTAAAACCTCCCTTGCTCAAGCCTACCTCCTTCCAACATTACTTTATGCTGCCACTATTTTTACCAACCTTTAAAAAAATATATTACATAAACTTGAACTAACCTATAATAAAATCACCAGGTATGGCACAAATCTCCCCTACCGCCCACACCACTGCCTTTCACTACAAAAACTAAATTGGCCAGAGTTCCATAACCAACTCCTTCTACCCCAGCTTCATATGACACAATCTATCCTGTTACACCCCCAAGCTTGTCTTCATTAATTACTCTCATCTTCCCTTATGTCCCTAACCGCAAACTTCATAGCTCTGACCAACACCTACTCAAAATCTCCAAACCTAATAAAACCATAGGTAAAAATGCTTATAGTCATGCAGTCTCCACAGCTTGGAACAAGCTCCCTCTCCCCATCAGATCCCTCTAAAACTCACCCAAATTCAAAATATTCCTAAAGGACTACCTGCAAATTCATGGTCATGCCCCTGTAAAGACCCCACTTGACCTCCCTGCTTGTAAGCTTACTAAAACTTACATTCTAACCTATATTTCCTGTTTCTCAACAACTACTTAGTGCTTACTAGGACCTGCTATACCCTCTACCCCCTCCTTGCATTTCACTTTTAATCTTATATATTTTTCTTCTCCCTACCAACCTAGAGTCCTTTATACTTTCCCCCCTCTAAATAGAACATTCAACTCATCATATAAACCTATGTTATGAATTTCATTAATCTGTATTTTGCAATTTTTATATGCAGCTGTAAATAATTTATATCTGTATTTTGAACCTTATATGCAACTGTAAATTATTTTTGTATCTAACTGTAAACACTATTGCAACTGTAAGCTTGTTGTGTATCTAACTGTAAACAATATATCTGGAGCTTTTCTCCTCAGGTCTCTGCTGAAAAAGGGCACTTGCCCAGCCGGACTAACCCAGTTAATAAATGGCAAATAAATAACTAAAATAAATAATGTGTTTGACAGTGATTGTGGGGGAGAATACCCTCATGGGGATTGAAGGATGATGAGAGCAGGGATGAAGATTGCACAATCCATTGGAAAAGGAGTTATTTCTTTCGCTGAGGTATACAAAAAGGCAAATATATAATTTCAGTCAGTTGTACATGCATTCAATATGATTTCCTTAGTGATATAAAAATATGGCAATTTCAGTCTCATATTTAAAAAGTAGAAAAAAATATGTACAAAGAAAGAAAAAAAGTCCATACCAAAGAAATAACACTACAAATATTGAGTGACACTACAGTACTGTAATGTTACCAACAATTATTGATATTGCCAAACATCTCTAATAAATTCTTAAATTAGGAAACAAACGAATGAAGGCTCAAGGATACAAAGTCTCCAAAGCGAAAAAAAGTAAAACCAGGTTTATTACTTTGCAACTAAACAGTATGATACAAAAATAAACGGTTAAGCGCTTTTCGGCTTAATTTAGAAGACTTCTTCAGACCTACAACAGTAGCACAAGTGCATAAGTAATTAAGTAATTAAGCTTGGACACATGACATCAGCAACAAGTCAAATACAAAAACAGCAACTGTGAAAACCCGTAAAGAACAAAAAGGTATAGTTGCTTTTGTGCACAAATAAAGACACATTAAATCACTGCATTTAGGTGGAAAGAGTGTAACTCTTAAAATATGTGATAAAAATGATGAAAAAAATATGGAAAATATATATATAAATGTAAAAGTTTATATACACATTGTTATGCATTACAAGAGCACTCCAAGTGGACTAAAAGAACACTGCACTCAAAATAAAATAAAATAAAATAAGAGACTGCAATTTCAACTTTAACCAGTGTTGATCGACTCAACTATAATGCTTTCACAAATCACCAACAATGGTGAAGCAAGCTTAGATGTAAGATGAGACATATTTTTAAAAGATTTAAAAAATGAAGTGAAAAACCTGCATTCTTTTACTTCACTACAAATAGAGTTGTTTAAAAGACTTAGACAAAAGACTTGTCTAGTGCATTAGGCTCTTTAATTTCAGAATAGAGGTAATTAAAGTGACTTCATTCAAACCTGAGGGGTTATAAGAGTTAAGACACAGTTGCCAAATCAACTCCTGTCTTTCCAAAATTAGATGATAAGGATCCCCTTTTAGATTAACAGTAACCTGACAAATCACTCTAAAGTGAAAGTGGTGTGTTAGGTGTTCAGCACAATGCCTTGCCAATGTGTTAGAAGTTGACTTTTTTCAAATATGGTATGTGCGCTCATAAATTCTCTCTCTTAGTTTTCTGTCCGTCTTACCAACATAATATGCTGGACAGGCTACACAACTAGCCAGGTAGACAATGGATTTAGAGTTACAGTTAAATCTACCCTTAGTTTTTACCTTAAAGGAACCTGCTGTGAATTCTGTCCCTGTTGCTTTATATCTGCAATAGTTACAGTTTTCACGTTTAAATGTACCACCAGATCTACTACAGGTCTGGGGTTCCATTTCTAAGATCTGTTTCAAGTTCCTGTTCTTCCTGTAAATAAAAGATGGTGAATTACCTAACTTCTCCAACACATCTGGTTCCATCATGAAGATGCTCCAGTTTCTTTTAAATATAACCTCAATTGCTTTGACTTTGACAAAACTACTTGAAATCTTTCTAGTGGCTACACCTACTGTTTGTGTGCAATCATGTTTTGTATTAGTGGTTACTTCCAAATTCACATCCTCTTCTGAGGTGACTGACCTAAGAGTAGGTCTAAGAAGTGGTTTATAAAACCCTTCTCTCCTTTTGTTTATGACTTCATTTACTAAATCAAGAACCAATGTGTCTGGATAACCTCTCTTTAGAAACATAACTTTAAGTGTCTCACATTCTTCAAGGAAAGTCACTTCATCAGTCACCATCCTTGCTGCACGGACAAGTTGTCCTTTAAGTACAGATCTTTTCTGATGTATAGGATGGCAACTTGTGTAGTGAAGCATGGTGTTAGAATATGTGGGTTTACGGTAGATCCTGGCTACATAGCGCTGTTCTTCTATGTTCTTTTTTAACTCAATGTCTAAATACGTAATGGAATTCTCATGATATGTGTGGGTGAACTTGAAAAACTGGTGCTTCTGTTAAGATGTTGCACAAAACTCAGGGCTTCAGATGCAGTACCCTTAAACAATATAAAAATGTCATCCAAAAATCTTGTGTACATCTTTATTCTGTCAGACCACTCATCTGAAAAAATGTTTTTATGTTCCCAGCTAGCCAGCACCAAGTTAGCATAGCTCTCCCCACATGGTAAACCCATAGTTTATTTTATTTAATTTTGAGTGCAGTGTTCTTTTAGTCCACATGGAGTGCTCTTGTAACTCATAACAATGTGTATATAAACATTTACATTTATATATATTTTCCATATTTTTTTCATCACTTTTTATCACATATTTTAAGAGTTACACTCTTTCCACCTAAATGCAATTATTTAATGTGTCTTTGTGCACAAAAGCAGCTATACATTTTTGTTCTTTACAGGTTTTCACAGTTGCTGTTTTTGTATTTGACTTGTTGCTGATGTCATGAGCCCAAGCTTAATTACTTAATTACTTATGCAATACCATTGGTTAATGTTTTTTGAAACCACCATGTGGTCTCTATTAAAGTGAGCACTTGTGCTACTGTTGCAGGTCTGAAGAAGTCTTCTAAATTAAGACAAAAAGTGCTTAACCATTTATTTTTGTATCATACTGTTTAGTTGCAAAGTAATAAACCTGTTTTTACTTTTTTCGCTTTGGAGACTTTGTGTCCTTGAGCCTTCATTTGTTTCCTGAGTTGCAGTTTGGATTTGTTTGTTTAAATTCTTAAATTAGACTTGAACTCAAATTTAGTATTATTTCCATCATTTCCCATGTTTATTGTCTTTATTTTCATTACACTCTGAGTTTAGCTAATAAACTTCACCAAAGGATTTATTATTAAAATTATTCCAGTTTCTTATTATTATCTTCAGTGTCGCTACTAATATGGTCCAAAGTTAAAATCTTTGACCTGATTTAATACATGAAGGCATTCAAACATTAGAACTATTTATTTAGATAATTCGAAACTACTTGTCAATGAGGACTGACAGAAAGTTTGAATATCATATTCAAAGTTTATACAGTTTTTAACATATGTATTAACATCACACATTAGTTATATACATTATAAAATAGAAAACAAACCATTACAATGAGTTTCCTTTGTGGCATTATACACATATGATCTTTATTTTAAAATTCTTCAGTTTAACATTATATGGATTGTTCAAGTCCTGCCTTCCCTGAAATATCACTCCTCCTAAACATTACTCTGCATGCATTGTTCCCACAGATTCCATTTATTTCTATGTAGCTTTCTCATTCCCACCTCCATGTCTTTTATCACCTTTACAAGATTCAACAATTCTGTTACAGTTGATTTTGCTTTTCATTTCCGTTTCACTGTAATTGCTTTTTTTTAGTAGCCAGCAACATTAAACTTAGTAGGACCTTACTGCAATGCAATTTCTATATCCTAGCTTAAAGAATGATTTCCTTAATTAAGATAATCTGCTTCACCAATATTGCTAGTAGAGAAAACTGTAAGAAAGGCCTTCACTATCAGGGGTTAATAACAGAGTATAGACATGTACAAAGGGATAGAGTAATGTGAAATTAAAAAACAGGTCTGATTGATTTTATAATTAAATCTAGAATAGAAGCTTATATAAAAATTAGATAACTAGTAGTGCATATAAAATAATGCAGAATAGCTATAGGAATCAATTAGCAATGTTAGAAAAGACTGGAAAATGGGAATGGATAGGCAATATATAAAGAAACAATTGGAATATATTTGTATGGTTCCCAAGTATGTAACAAAATCTGGAAAGTTTAGGATGTTCGCATGCAACCATTTACGTAAGTATTTTTATACTCCAAGTAAACTTAGAGAAGTTTTCCATGGGTAGAAGAGCAATTGCTGGAGGTCTGATGGGAAATAGATGGGTAACCAGGATCATGATTTTGGGGACTGTAAAGTTTATATAGGTTTGGAAGAAAATATGATGCCAAATTGCTTTCATTTTTAAATTGTATAGAAAAGGTGTTATAACTGAATGTTCATGCATTTTCCAAAGAAAGAAGTTCTCCCAGCATAGAATTTAAAAATAACTGATTATTCAATAGTGTCAGCATGACATAAACAATATTGTAAATTGAATTTGTTATTCATTAATAAAGAAATACAATAATTTAGAAAATTCTTTTGAATATTTATATTATAATATCTTGAGTTTTCAGAGCTATAACTTTGCTTTTCTGCTATATTCCCAACCAGGCTTATTCCTGAATTTTATATTTATGTGCAACTTTCAATGATAATGCAATATAATTTTCTGGATTGTTAAACCAATAAACTAATCCCATATCTCTCCATTGATAGATTTTATTTCTACTTATTAGATAACTAGAGCTTAATTTACTATTTATTGAAAAGATGGAAAATAACCAAAGTCTTTATATGGTTTCTTATAAATTAATTTTTAAATGTTTTCAAAATATTATTTCCAGTTCAGGACTCTGTATCAGCATATATTTTGTATTGTGGTCAGTTAACTAAAAGCTATAAATCTTGTTATTAATTTTAATTGAGGTTATTTCCCTAAATATAGACATGCATCTTTCCATGAGTAACCATATAGCTCATCAATTCAATATAGTTCTTCTTTTAAAAACAGAAGTCAATATATGTCTTAATATCTGGAAATCCAATACTACCTTTCTTTCAACTACTGAATGATTTCTGAAAGTAGTTCTTGGCTTACATAGAGACCATAGAAAATTTATCAAATGCTAAATTATTTTCTTAATTAGCTATAAATAATGAAACTATCTGAATTATATAGAGCAATTCAGAAAAAAAATAGTAATTAGGACTAATACAGCCTGTCTTCAAAGGCAAAAAAAAAAACAGTTAGACAGAGGCACAGTATACTAACCTCAAAAAAAGGCATAGCAAAATTAATTTAAAATGGGTGGCGAAAGCCAAACACACTCTGGCTAGGCTTATAAATGCCCTAGGGCAGATAGCCTAGTATGAACCTATGAACATATGAACAAAGAGGTAATCATTTTTAAATATTAAGACTGGTATTGTAAATTTAATTAATAATAGACTCTTGACAATGGATTGTAATTATTTGTAACATTTGCTTATTCTTGTCATCCCTTCCTACACTAAGATGAACTCTTGCAATGGATACAAATTAAGTTCCACTGTCAGTGGTTAGATCCATATGCATCCTTCACCTTGAGAACAATAACTTGAATTGTGATACTACTTGTTGACTCCTTATTATGAGTAGATGGATTATTTCAATGTTCCTGGAAAAGTAGTCTGCTACTATCAGTAGTTTTTTTTTCATCTTATTTGCACATAGCAGCTGTGATTTTCTGTCATGGTCCTTTGGACAATGGGGTGGTCATAAAAGTTTCTTTCCTCTAAGATGGTTTGTGTTCTATACAGAGCTGCAATGTTGTAACCACTTTAACAATATCTGCCTTACTACTTGGTTACCACACAAACATGCTTGCCCTCACTATTTCTCCCTCTCTCTCTGTGCTTGGTCACGACCTGATGACCTCTGTGAATGGACATTTTTGACTATCTCCCTCTGTTTTTTTTTTTTTTTTTAAACATGATGATGGCGCAGTGGTGCAGCGGTAGTGTTGTCACCTCACAGCAAGAGGTTCTCCATTTTGATTCTCGGCTGTGGTGCCTTCTGTGCGGAGTCTGCATGTCCTCCCTGCATTTGTGTGGGCTTCCTCCGGGTGCTCTAAGTTTCCTCCCATGTTACAAAGACATGTGTCTGGACCATGTCGCCCTGGGCCTCCGCTGAAAATAAGCTTCGTTCCAAGTCGGACTTTCCTGGTTAACAAATGTTAAATAAAAATAATGACCCTCATGAAGTTGTTTAAGGACTTCACACCTCTATAAAGTGTACAGCAATTCCATCTTAGTATAATATGCATCTTCATGCTCTGATAACTGTACTTGCACTGTGAAGAACTTATACTGCAGATATGCTGTATTTGTCCATTTGTTATGCTATCCTTTTCTGACATATTGAATGATTATTTGCAGGTCAGTGCCTTGTATGTTATCTTTCTTTGAGACTGTCCATGCTGCTTATAGTTATAGGTTGGTCATGCATGGCACTTTAGTAGGTCTTCTGGATTATATAATCCTTCAACCAGGAGTTAAAATGTGCTGCTGTCCTTTCACAAATTAGAAAAATATTTATTTATTGTTTTTGTCCAACATCAAACAGGACTTTTTCAGAATAAACATTAGGTTACAGCTACATTATTCATATAGCAATTTTCAAAATCAGGTGACACTGAATTAACCAATCTAAAAAAATGCAAACAACATAAAAACCCTTCATAATGATACATTTTAAAAGTAAGTCTAACAACTGAAACAGGACACAAACTCTTCCAGTTTTGACTGAGTGCCTTGCCAAAGCAAAAACATAACATCCACAAAATGCACATACCACATAATTTAGTCTGAGAAGGCATTATTCATAGGTTCATAGGTAGGTACTAGACTATTGGCCCTAGGGCCTGTATAAGCCTAGCCAAATGGTACCCTGGCTTTTGCCACCCAAGAAAATTATTTTCCTGTGCCCCTGTCAAGCAGAGCCACAGAAGTGATCCCCATGGTAAATTTCCTATCTCCCATTCAGTCATCAAGACTTTTCTTGGAGTGCTAATGAGGAGCTTTGTTTGATATAGATAGGTAGTTTGTTCCAGAGTATGGGAAGTCTCTGGGACAGGAATCTATCCCTCCAGCATGTTCTGTTTATTGTGGTGACAAGGTTTAGGTCCCTAGAGCATGTAGCTCAGATGGATTGGGATTTCTTTACATGGAGCATGTCCAACAGCTCTGGGTTTGACATAACTTTGTATGTTAGGCAGAGATCACCTCTGAGTACGTGATATGCAACAGAGTAAAGCTGGAGTTTTTTGAGAAGGTCTGCGTAGGGCATTTGTTTGAGGCAAGTAATCCTCTTTGAGAGGTATTTCTGTGGCCTTTCCAGTTGTTGTAGATGTCTTGTGAGGTACATACCAAAAGGGGCATTGTACTCTATAATGGGTCTAATGAGTGATGAGTAGAGGGGAACAATAACTTCTTTTTTCCTGGATGAGAAACCTTTTGTGATGAGGTGTGCCACATAGAAGGATTTCCTGACTACTGTGGTGATGTGATTATCAAAGGAGAGACTACTGTCCACCTGTGTCCCAAGGTCTCTTATCACACTTTCGGTGTTAAGTAGACTACCGCCTATGAGGTAGTTCATGGGTACAGAGTTTTTACCAAAAGGGATGACAATGCACTTTTTGGCATTGAGCTTGAGGCCATGGCTTTGCCACCAGGCATCTGTCTCAGTGAGGCCATTTTGTAGGATGCCCACATCGTTAGGAGTTTTGATTATGGCTCCTAGTTTGCAGTCATCTGCAAACTTTGTTAGCCAAAGACCTTCTGTGTTAGCCTGTACTTCAGAGAAGTAGATACCAAACAGGAGAGGACCTAGGACTGAACCCTGTGGTACTCCACTTGTCACTGGTCTGAAGTTGGATTTAGAGTCTGCTACTTTCACAGTGTGGGTTCTGTCAGTGAGCCAGTTGGCAACCTATCTTGTGACATAGGGATTTATACCTAGTTTAGTGACTTTGTCTATAATTCCAGAGTGGGGGATGGTCTTGAAAGCCTTAGCAAGATCTAGATAGGCTGTGTGTACCACCTTACCCTCATCTATGGCTTTGATGACCACTTTAAAGAAGTCTATCAGGTTTAGGAGACATGATCTGCCTTTTACAAACCCGAACTGGGTAGGGTCCAGAGTTTGGAGGTTACCATTGTCATTGTTTATAAGTTCCATGATGATATACTCCATAGCCTTGACGATTAGGCTCATCAGGCTAATGGGGCAGTAGTTCCTGGGGTCCGTGGTGACTCCACCTTTGTGGAGTGGGATAACCGTTGCTGTGCACCATTCAGTGGGCACAAAGCATGAAGTGAGGCTAAGACTGAACATGGTACTTAGGTGGGGTGCCAGTTCATTCTGTAGTTCATGTAGAACACAGCCTGGGATGTTCTCAGGTCCCATGGATGCTGTGTTCTTGGCTTTGGAGAGTGTGTTTTTTACCTGTGCAGCTGTGATTACAGGTACTTTGCATTCTTCCGGTATAGAGATGGGCCCTTTAGGGGATGAGAGAGGGGTAAAGTTAGCACTGAACCTATCTGCCAGGATGTTGGCAATATCAGTTGGTTCTGTATATATAGTGCCATTGTGCTGTAACTCAGAGCAGATCTGAGTGTTGCCATTGAGATTCTTGAAATAGTTATAGAATGCTTTGTGGTTGTCTTTAGAATCAGTGGCGATTTTGTTTTCATAACTAGCTTTGCAGGATTTTATAAGGGATCTCAGCTTCTTACTGAGGCTGACCACGGAGTTCCTCCAATCATGGGATTTTACTCTTTTTTGCAACAGTTTCTTTCTTCTTTTCTAGAGTTTGTTTATAGCAGGGGACTACCAGATTGGCTTCCTTTTTTTGGAGGATAGCATCTTGGTTCTGTTAGGGATTGCACGATCTACGCACTCATGTAAGTGCTTATAAAGTGCAATTGTATAGGATTCAGCAGTCGTATCTCTATTGTCCTTCAGCATGGGTGTCGTGAAGTTTGCCACTTCTGTCTTAAGAAGTGTGAAGTTGGCTTTGGAGAAATTTTTTACGATGGTTTGCCTAATGGGGGGTGGGGGTGGGATGTGGATGTTTAGGGTGATTTGTTGTGGTTGGATCTGACCAATGAGGAATTGACCTCTGGTGTGCAACAGAAACACTTTCTCCCATTGAACCAGTGCCAGTTTGGCATTGGTATTGGCACAGTCAGTGCCCATGATTACGTCAACCTTCTGCAGAAAATGTTCATTTTCAAAAATGAAAACATTATTCTCTAATACAATTTCAAAAAGTGTGCATAACAAATTAACCTTGTTGGTGAAACATTTCTTGTGGTTCAAAAATGCTCTAACGTTCTAACACCCCATTCATTAGGAATAACAGTTAACAACAATGCTATATCCAAAGTAGCAAACATATAATCAGTAGATACAGTAGAAACCTTTTCAGCCAATCTAGATAGAAACGATTTAATATCCTTTAGCACTGTTTCACATTCATCTAATAATGGGTGTAGATTTTTCTCGATAAAGATGGATAGTGGCTCCGTACTCCAGCCTTTACCTGATACAATTGGCCTCACTGGGGGACAATGTAAGTTATTAGGAATTTTAGGAAGTCCACAGATCATGGAAATGAGGGGATACTCCACATTAAAATAATTAAATAAACTTTCAGTAATAATGCCCATCATTAATAAGTCAAAAATCAATAAAGAAACCTTCTCTAGAATACCCGTGACCTAGGTTCTAGGAATACAAGAATAAGTATTCTCGTCATACAGTAGCTTCCTCATCG